>NW_010105351.1:0-9444 GCF_000699245.1 Pterocles gutturalis | reverse complement strand
AGCAGGAAAGGAAATAAAATGCTGAGCAAACTGTAAGTAATTGCTTCAATTATGTTTATTTTAAGTTAATTTTTGAGAATGAATGTTAACTACCTTCCTTTACCAGGGTGATACAAAAGTCCTCCAGCTGAAACCAACCTGTGATTTCAGCTCACATCTGTTCTGTTTTACAAAGCCCCTGCAGGACATGCTCCCCTTGAAAGTTTGCCAGGGTTAAGCTATCGGTGATAAAGCGCAAGGTACTTTAACTTAAGCAGTGCTCTGGATTCACCATTTTAGCACGCCTGTATTTTATTAATCCAAACCGCTTGTGCCCAACTGAGGCTGCCCTAGGAAATATGAAATTTGTGAAAGTGTGCAAGGATTGGTGCAGAGAATGTCAGCACAGGGATGCTCAGGGTTTGTTCTACACTCTCAGCACTGACCCTCCATTGACTCCTGGCTGTGAGCAGCACCGGTAGCAGGAGCTCCTACCCCTGCCCCGACCCAAGGAAAGCACTGCCACCGGGCTGGGAAGAGCAGCTGGGGCTCATCAGGGTGAACTGGTGAGTGCCTCCAGCTCCCAGCTGGGCCAGAGGTGCCTGGTGCTTTTCAGTAGTGTTTTTTTTAAGTCTGAAATACTTTTATCCTGAAAACTAGAGAGAACTCCTAAACCATGATGGCAAAGACCTAATTACAGCAGTACTTACAAGCTTCGATGTAGGTTTGGAAACAAACTGCCCCGCCTCGGCCTTAAACAAAAGCCTAGACCGAAGTATTACCTTTTCCTCCCTGTAGGAGGGTTGGCTGCAAATGTGGGTGAGAGCCATAAGCGAAGTAAGCAAGTATTCTTCCTGCCAGCCTCCAGTACGTGATGTACACAGCAAAACTGCCGCTCACTTCAGCGTGATTAGGCATCATCTGATAAGGCAGCTCTGGGACAGGTATAAACCAGCATTCGCAGGTGAGGACATAATGAAGGTCTCGGGCACAACTTGCACAAGTCCAGCTGACGCCACAGCCGTAGCGAGTTGCTGGCAGCAGCCCTGGGCGTCCTGTCTGCAAGCCCCGCTGTCTCCTAGCAGTGGAGAATGCAGCCTTCACTTTGAGCAGTGCTCCAGCCCTGATCCCCGAGATAAGCGCTGCCCTTTATAGACCTGGCTAGAGCCCAGGAGGTCAAGGCTTGCCTACAGGATGAAGTGAATGGGATGTTTTGAAATGGGAGGTTTGGGGGAAAGAACACACCCCAACAAGCAGGATGGCTGAAGAAAAAAGGATTGGTGCTGTGGAGAGGGCACATCTGCTGTTCAACAGGCTGTGCCCCAGACGATGTTACTGTCAACCTCACTCCAGAAAGCAGCTCTTCTTCCCTGCCGTGCTATTCCCTGCTATAAACACCCCTCCAGCATCTCAGCGCTGTGCCTTGCTGGGGCATGGGGCTTGCTGGCTTGAGTTGCTGCTGCTGGGGAAAAGGGCTGCTGCATGCCACTGCTCTCCCTTCAAAGAGAAAGTAAACAGCTGCTGGAAAATGCAAGGGGAGACACAGGAGAAGACTATCAACTGGCAAGAAACACATCAGAGCATCTCAAGCACTGTGCTGGTATTATCAGTATGTCATTGTCGGAGCCGGAACGGTCAGCCAGCCTTGCCCACAGGAATACTGCCTATAGATACTGGGCAACTTCGTGTTTTTAACTAGTCTTGGTTCTTCTGCATGGACAAGCCTGGTAGCTGGCCACCCAGTCACCTCTTTGTATATGCAAAGCATGTGCTCTGCCACTTTCCTGGGCACAATCAATTACACATACAAAACACGGGCATGAAAACCTGGAGGAAGCCTGAGCTCAAAGTTAATGTTTACTATTATCTTGTTAAGCATTAAAGATTAACTACGCCAGTGAAAGGACGTGTTATAAAATGTTTTTCCCAGGCTGGAAAGTAAATAAGAGTTTTGTGGGTTTTTCACCTCAAAGGCTAGTCAGAATTTGGAATAATTGTTTAAACTGGGGCTTTTTACCATAATATCAAAATGTAGTCACTTGCCACGTGACTGCTCATATTTTCATTTGAGATGTCGTGCAGGAACACATGGAAATCTGGTGAAGGCAAACCAATTTTAGAACATGTTCCGAGCAATTGTTTTGCAGCACTGCCCTACAGTATGAAGTCTCTTACATTTCTTAAATTGCCTAATCAAATGCAGACTCTGTTCCAGTCACGCTAAATTTTCACATAATGGCAGAAAAACACTTCTTTCTAGCCTAGCACTGAACAGTTGGATCACATTATTACATTTGCTGCTTTTGTAGTCTCTGAGTGTGTATTTGTAAATGTATGTATATACATATTCCCAGGGGAGAGGGAGGAACACTGGTGCTCCTGCTGAGACCCTGGGGACAGTCAGAGGGGCTGAGGTACACCTTGAGGGTCCCTGTGCCAAGGGGCTTCTGGGAGCACCGGGCTTATCAGGAACACAGAGGGGTAGTGGTGAGAAATTTATTTTATTTAAAAATCAGATGTATTCGCGTGGTATTTGATCCACCTGACTCCCTCCCGTACAGCTGCTGAAGTTAAACCAACATCAATGCAGTCAGGTAAATTATAACTGTATTGTTGCCGGTTTGGGGTCAGAGGCAGGACTGGTGCTACGTGTGGCCATGGCTATCCTGCTCTGGGTCCCAAGCTTGGGCACGTCCCTGTGCTGCTTCACATCAGCTTGAGGAATTCTCTGCATCACAGAACCGCCCACTGTCCATGGGCCCAACACAACCTGCAGAGCCCACCCTCGGCAGTCGTTTGGAACAGGATGCTGCCGTGCTGGACACCAGCTCTCCCTCCCCTCTGTCTGGTGCTTGGGCTACATCACCTCATGATAACATTCACCCTGTAAGGCAGGGAAGTATTTGCATCACACTGCTTTGGCATTCTGACTAGTGAGCCACAGAGAAGCCATGGATCAGACCTGTAAAAGTATGTGCGTGTGGGGGGAATCAAATCAGTAACATATGGACCACAAGTGCTCGACAAGGTCACAAGGAAATCTGTGGCAAATCAGGTAATGAGACTTAGGGCTTTAAAGCTCTACACTGCAGCCTGTCCCATTCTCCCCTCCATACCAGGCCCCCGAGATCCCGAATACAATTGCAATGATTCCCATAATCCTTGTCTTATCACTAGTAATATTGAAACAGTGTAAGAATGTGACTAAATAATCGTATCTGACCCACACACTGTATATGTCTGCAGGTCTATTTTTCCTCTGCAGCAGCACCAAATACATCCTGGTTTGTGTTGGCATAGTTTGCCACGCAAGACCACTATTCAATCATGAACCGTGCTTGTTAACATCTTTGGCGAGGATGCAAACCTGATGCTTTAGGGGGAGGAAAAGCCATAATCCACTCTCACAGTAAAACCTGTATAGTGGTACACAAGACAAAAAAAAAAAAAAAAATCTATCCGCCATACCCTTGCAGGGAATCAGATTAATCCCCAAAGCATGGGATTTGATTATTTTCGTCTAAGGTTATCATTAAGGAGAAAAACTACATAATGCTAAAAATATCCACACAGCATTTACTTTATGAAGAAAATATAATTTACTGGGCAAAACCAAATTACTAGCTTTCAGTGTTAATCTTTGATAAACATGTGCTGGGTTAAAGAAACTGTCACAGAGAGCAGAAGTTAGCAAACTGAAAGAAACCATTCTTTCAATTCAACATACAAGATTATTTCCCCCCCCCCCCTTATTACTGCTTTCATGAGACACCTGGGGACATTGTTCACACACTGTTGACAGCTTTCACACCACTGCTTTTCCTCTGTTATTCCTACCCTTCTCTTTGGCACTCGTCTCCAGGTGGCAACACACAAAAGATCTGTATTTGCAAGGGGTGCCAATGCTGGCTCTTGGACAACTGCTGGAAAGCCAGAGGACCTCTCCGGCCTTGCTGCTCGGTTGGTTCAAGCTGCTTCCACAGGGCACTGAGCCTCCCTGACCCACCAGGCAGTACTCTGATATTTAACACCTGCTGCTGCACCACTCGGAATAGGCAGAGTGCTTACAGCCCTGTCTTGTTGTTAACTACCATTACACTAACAGGCAGGGTTGCAGCTCCCTCACTAACACTGGACTGCATTCAAACACCATCTAAAATTTTAGTACTATAGCCTTAACGATACACTGAGGCTTTTGTAAGTTAAATACACATTTTTCTTCTCTGTAGTCTCCCAAACCAGGATGGTTACACAGCCCAATAGGACACGTAACTGTTCACACAACACGGGAAGGGAGCACCCAAGCAGGATATATAAACAAGAGCTTGAAATACAAGTGTGAGAATTTTCTTTTGACCCCAAAGTGCATGTGTCATGATAGGCATATACAGAAATAGCAGCAACACTTTCTGTTGGTGCTGTAGCTGCTGCAGTCCCTGTCCACCACCAACACAGCCCAATAGGACACGTAACTGTTCACACAACACGGGAAGGGAGCACCCAAGCAGGATATATAAACAAGAGCTTGAAATACAAGTGTGAGAATTTTCTTTTGACCCCAAAGTGCATGTGTCATGATAGGCATATACAGAAATAGCAGCAACACTTTCTGTTGGTGCTGTAGCTGCTGCAGTCCCTGTCCACCACCACCCATAAACACGTCTGGGAAGTGCGGCAGCAGCACTTGGGGGGAATACCTTTTGTCTCGTGCCACAATCGAACTCTGAGGATGGCCCTACCTACCAGAGGTGTGAGCTGGCACCTTACTGCTGCTCGGGAAAGCAAAGGCCCAGCTGTCATGACCATTTGGCACAAGAGAGATGAACTATGTGGCTCACATTAAGAAAGGCCCATTATTGCAGTAATAGCTGAGCTGAGTGGCCAGCTGATCACCTCTCATCTCTTCTGAGGTTTTGCTCCCACCTCCAGTGGGCAGCCGGTCTGTGATGCGGGTCCCTGCTGCTCACTTGTTACCTTTCCAGACAAGCACCTCTGTGTTTGCTTCCCCATCGTCCCTCATGCACTTGAAGAGCCCCCCAGCACGTATCTGCCAATTAACTCCTCGTTCTCATCCCAAGCCCTCTTCAAAGCCCTCCTTTGCCTCTGAAGCCTACAAGCATGTGTGCCCCTTTTCCCAGCACACGCTGCTCAGCTATGCTCAGGCGGCTTGCGCACTAACACGGCTGCTGATTATGCAGGCCAACGCGTCTCTCCTGTTTCTTGAGGCCACTGCCTGACTGTACCCATCTGCTGTCTCTTCTCTTAAACCATCCGCTGTGGGGAACAGGATCCATCCTTTTTATTTTGTGTTTATCCAGCGCCTATCGAATTAGAAATCTGGGCTGCAATTTGGCTCTATGATGCAACGGTTTAAAAAAATAACAGCAACAACAAACCTTTTTGCAAGAGTATCTTGTGTGCAAATACGACCTCTGTAATGCTACCAAGGTCAGGCAGACCAAGGCCAATCTGCCGTGTGAGAATATAAATCAAAGCTGTCCAGCGACTGATTTCATTTACAAGGTTTGTAACCATTCTGGACAGAACAAATGTCGCTTGCTTGAGCTCCTTGCTCCTCCTCTGCCATCATCACCTCTTTCCTCCTCCACTTCCACCCAGCCCCTCCCTGCCTGGTAACACCTCTTGACCTCCTTTGCTCTTGAAAGCAAGAGTTCTCCTCCAGCAAGAAAGCTGTGGCTCACACATGACAGTCAGCTGTGCTAGGCCAACTTATTTAAACTATGCAAAAATCTCAACACGTAAAATTAGCACAGAGCCCCGAGTACCTCACCTGCTGGTTACCTGCCATTCATAGCACACTTCAGAATTAAAACAATAAATCCTGTAATGATTCCTTTCCTATTGCATTCGTAGATCTAAGAAACAAACCAAGGAAAGCATCTGTAGCAAGTATTAGAGTCTGGGCACAGATCCTGTGAAATCACATGGTTTCCGTTGTGGAACTAAAAAGGCTTCTAGAAGAATGTGTGAAATACACAGCTGAAATTCTCCATTTCTTTCTGTGCTCTTTGGCAGTTTGCGTGGCTAAGTTAAAGCGGCAAGTTCTGTTTCTTTAGCTGGCAGCTTTCAAAGCACACCCCGATTTGCAAATTGAAAAAGCACAGGATTCAGCTAGCAAGCTCCCTCTTGAGCAAGCATGGAGTTAATGTAATCCCACTCCAAACAACAGGTTGCTGTCTCCAAACTGGTGCCTTGAAACAAAGGAGTTCATCGGTTGCCTCACTCCTCCCAGTCATTGTGTAGCCTGTCTGCAGGTGTGCCCGCTCAGCTCCAGCGGGGCTGGACAGGGGTGCCAAAACTAAAGAAACTTCACATTCTGGATGTTAACTTTAGTTACCATAGCCAGACAATGCTGCCAGTGGTGTGGAAGAAAAAATTGCTGTAGCCAGCTGTGCTGTTCACAGTCGGATGGTTTCTGTGCAGCTCCAAATGGTTATGGAGCCAGTAGCCTGTTGTGGCCAAGGACAGGATGATGGATGGGCTACACACACTGTCCAAGCAGGGAGAATGGCAGAAGTTCACTTCAGGGTTGTTAAAATGCTAATCTGGGTTAGTTAACAAAAGCCGAGTGGAATAGAAAAGTTAGGGAAATGAACACTACTCATATGTGATATCTGTGCACTACAGATTTGATCTCGGTGGTTAACACAAACATTTGACTTTGGAAGTGGGACAATTCACCAGTCTTCCTGTTTGACTGAACAGAATCAACTTCTGATATTAGCCGTGCTGTAATTACTGTCACGCCACGACGAGGGAAAGTGGGCTATGGCAGACAACACACAGAGCTCCGGAAAACAGCATCGGAAGGGCAGTAATACGATTTCCACTGCACACCTCTTCCATGTGACATGGGAACAAATCAGAACCTACTTTCTTTTCAACTCAAGGCTGGCAGCTATTCACAGAACAAGTAACAACTTAATAAAATGGCTTAGATGGATTTTAACGGTAACTGCAGTAGCTTATCTGACGCATAAGAAAAGAGATCATCTGTTCTACCAGCAGTTTTGAGGAAAGCAACATTTGAACTGTTTTAATTATATACAGAGCTGCTAAAACTGAAAATAACTTGTACTACCCAATGCAAGGAATATGCCTTCCATCTTTTCTTAATTACTCATGGAGCAAATTATTACTTTATCTGATGGAAAGACATCTGATTTTTTCAAACTAGAATTATAGGTATGAGTATAATCAACCACCATCTCCTCCGTTCGGTAAGCAAAGCAAACACATAGTGTATGCCTTGAAAAATATCCGAGACTGCAACATAAGTAAGCTCAACATAAGCTTATACGAGGACAGAAGCTGTTGATGTAACTGCGTCCTTTGTCTTACAAAGAAAGACTAGAACCAAAACAGTGTCAGTCATATCACTTGCATGACACTTGATGAAAACTGACCATATTCACACATGATCTCCAATTGACTTCAAGTTTCAAATTTCTTTTTTCAGAAGGAAGCAGAACCAAAGCATTTCTACACAGGTTCTATCCAGCTAACCAGGCTTCACCTGCCTTTAAGGGATGCTAAATCCTGTCATAAGTGCAATAATGTTTTTAAAAATCCATAAAAGTCAAGAGCTGCAATCTGTGTGTGACCAACTGTAGTAAGAGCAGAAGATATGTTATTACAAATGCCTAATATACGCTTTGAAGTGAGCCTCTATGACATACTTTTCCTTACCTTTACACATCTCATACGACAGGACCGATCAGATTGAAGACCAATTTAGTCAGAATTAATTGCGTATATAATGAAGCATTCTGTTGAAATGTGTGCTCTTCCTAAGTCTACATCAAAATTCGGGTGGCTCCAAGGGCTAACGTATCTGCTCTAATAATCAGCTCAGATCAGCCATACAAAAGAGGTAGAGATCCTCAGATAGTCCAGCTCAAAGGGCGTGAGGGGCTAGGGAGAAAAAAACCCGCAGCCATACAGCTGGTTTGTAGAGCTTTGACAGGGCCATCACTGTATTCCTGGCACACACTCCTGCATCGCACAAAGCACATTTAGAAAACGATGTTATCTTTGTTGCATCTCGACCATAAATGAGAACAGGTAGTGACAGACTGTAGGATATGAGGGAGGAAGGTAGCTGTTCACTGTAGCTAAAGGTGCAGATGAAAGTAAGAAGCTGATTAAATAAACCAGTTTAGAGCCTGTGGGTTATACTTTTTTGGCTGTCCTTTTGAAAACAAATCTAAGCTACATAATTCAGAATGCTAATAAATCCTTACTACAAACTTTTTCTTCCTGTTTTTAAAACAACTGAGCTTTATATTAGCTAATATAAAAAGTGTTAAACTTCATTATTATACAGAAAAGAAATCAGAGCACTCAACTGGCAATTTGTATTTATCTAAGCCAGAGTAAATGTTTATACAATATCTGCCAACATAACAAAATATGCCTGTCACTTACTACATTAAACATGATTACGTACAGCTTAATTTACTGAATAGTAATTTAAGTAGACTTTATTCACAATATAAAATTCTGTGCACCTCTAAAGCAGGAAAAACATCTATTCTCTTTTGCCACAAAAGTGATTGCAAAGCTTTACAATGAGCTTCCTGTTGGGCTTGGAAAAAGGAGAGAACCTCAGAAATTTCTCTGTGAAAGTATTTGTATGTAAGGGCAATAGACCAGCAGTAAAAGCCTCGAAGACAGTAGGAAGCTGTTCCTTCAAATAATATTTAAGTGAATTAATAAACATTATTAAGGCTAGACTAACAACTTAGAACACAAAGTCATCCCAATAAATATGCATTTTTTTCCCCCAAAGGAAATAACCAGGGAAAAAAATGCCACACATTTACAGACCACTGAACAGTATTTTGGAGGAAGTTTGCTGTAATTCCTGCACATTATGTGTGAAGCGTTTGTGTGTACATGGATAAGCTACAATACCATCTGTACAGCAAGTGCCACATATGCGAGCATTACGAACCATCGCTGCTGCTGCTGCTATGCTCAACAGTAAATGTATTCTAAGCCACGCACACATATAAATACAAATGACTTTACACACCGAGGGCCGAATGTTGCTCAAATTACTCACAGGCTAACGCCTGTGATCCAGACATAATCTGGACCAGAAGTAAGAAACAACTCAAAGATTGGCAGAAAATCACTAATGTAAGACTATATTCGTGCTAACAAGTGGGATATCCACCGGAACTACAATATTTTCAATACATCAACCTAAAGCATACTTAATCGCTTTTTTAACTCCCAAGACGAAATACAATGACAACCATAAAAAACCCCAACACAACTACCCCACAACCCTTTAAAACACAGGCATAATATCCACCTAGAAATATCTGTGTGACCTTTCACTTCCATCCAGCGTTTATAAATAATAAAAAGGCCTTCACCCCTTTCTAATTACTCCTTGAAAGCAGCTGTATCGGTTTCTGCAGGGCTGAAACGCCC
>NW_010105350.1:31454-35614 GCF_000699245.1 Pterocles gutturalis | reverse complement strand
ATCTGTCTTTCAATCAGTTCCTGCAATCCCTAAGCATCACCAACAGTTAATCCAAGTCTTCGCCATCTGTCTTTCAATCAGTTCCTGCAATCCGTGAGCATCACCAACAGTTTATCCAAGTCTTCGTCTCTCTTGGAGCAAACACAGGCACTCCATCCTACTTCAGGTTGCTGCGATAGTTATTTTCCTCTTGTCTGTTGGACACAGCATAAACTATGCAGATTCTGGGCAATGTACGGCCCTGCCTGTAAGTTTGCTCCATTCCTTTGCTATACATGTTTGGAAGAATATAGCTGAGATGTATCTCACAGCCCTTTCACTTTCCAAACGCATTAGGATTTGGAAACCAGGACATCAGACAGGTCACTGAAGTAAAAAGACAGGCTAATTACAACTGTAACCCAAACCAATCTGCTTCAAGTGACATCTGAGTCCCAAGATTCTCATGCAACATGTTTATGCAGCAATCACCTCCTTCCCCCCTCATATTCTGAGTTCCTCCAATCACATGCCATTGTAGCTTCTGTTTGGGATTGTCAAAGGCAATCCGAGAGTAGCTTTATGAAAATCATGACAAGGAAAGGCTGAATGCTGAGAAAGGGCTTCTCCACAGCTTATCAGGAATAGATTTTGATGCAGATCATGTCTATGATCCTTTATTTATTCTTTTGTCTGCAGTCTCACCACGGAATAGGGGAGATAGCAGCCTTTTAACTCGTACATGTAACTAGTCCCACTGTCCACTAAAACCAGTTTAAGCTTTTCTCATTCTTTTTCTAGAATTCTTTCTCTAAAAACTAACTTCTGAAGAAAAATAAGAAAAGTTCATAGTTTAAATGTAGTGCCTTTTAATACAGTTTGTAAATAAAGGCTTTAAAATGATCCAATTTTGAGGCAAGAGCATGCACAGTTCAGCAAATGGGAGGAGATCCATCAGAGATGTGAGTTAGGAATTCTTAGATTCCGATCTTCTTATAAAATTTTTCATCTCCCAAAGGGGACATAAGTAAAAGCTGGGAGCAACTTGAAAACGAAGAGAGATAAATGTAGTTAATGAAGACTGGAAATAATTTTTTTTAATCATAGAATCACAGAATGGTTTGGGTTGGAAGGGACCTTCAAGATCATCCAGTTCCACCCCCTGCCATGGGCTGGGACACCTCCCACTAGCCCAGGTTGCTCAAAGCCTCATCCAGCCTGGCCTTGAACCCCTCCAGGGATGGGGCATCTCTTGGTTTTGTAATTCATTAACCTTGTCAACTAAGTGAAACGAATTAACTATTTTATTATTAAAAACAGGAAAGTGGTATGTTTATGCAGGTCCACTGCAGGTGGTTTATTTCAAAGCATTTACTGACCCATCAAGATGCAGACTCCTAGCAATGATGGGAACAGCTTCAGCATTTCACCCCTGCCTACTGCAAAAAAGCAGGACAAGGAATCATCTTTCACCAGAACCTTACTACTTCTCAGTGTTCTTGCAGAAATGCTGAAAAAGTTTAAAACCTTTGATTTGTAAGCAATGTAGGTACAATCATTATATAATTAAACAGAAGTCATATCAGTTTAAGGAGCTTTTCCATGAAGTTCTGTTTAGTCAGTCCCCTTTCTCCTGTACACTTTCACATTTTCTCAAGCTTTGTCACACCTGCCACTTAAACAGAGCACTTAAATTAATAATTTAATCTTTCAACAGATTCTTGATTGAAATGACAATGGCATTGACAGATCTGGCTTATGCATCCCTCCTTCCATTTGTTTTGGTGTTCATTTTTTTTAAGGGAAAGCAGTATGTTACAATTTTAGATAACAGTTTTATCCTATTCAACATATTAAAATGTTACTCAGAAACTGGGGTTAGCACCCAAGATGTCAAAGTACTAATTCTGCTTAACAGCTGTAATTAAAGCGCTAGAGATGCACTGCACCACGGAGAGCACTGAAAAGTGGAAAATGTATTACAGAACAGTCAAAACTAGGATCTCCTGCCTTTCAGTGCATGGAGAAGGGCGGGAAAAGTTTTCCTCATATTGGGATGTTGTTGTAAAGAAACTTGGAATACATACAATAACAAGAAAGGGGAATTATTCTCAGCATAACAGAGGTATAAATTTTCTGTCACATTGCTTACTATTATCCATTGTCAATACTTGAATTTATTCCATGTAAGATGTGCTTTAAACCACCACTCCATTATTGTATTAATCCATTACTCTGTAATGACACAATTAAAACCAAATTGAGAGTTACTAAGTTACTATTATTCAGAAAATCATATTAAAGGAAAAGTGTAAACATGATCACCACAGATGTTTAACACCCATGTTCATCACTCACACAACCAAGTTCAAGAATAGCTCAAAGATACCGGCAGTGCTTGTTCCACCCGCCTAACTGCCTTGACTTTTGAGAGCTTTTTAAAATATCAGCTTATTATTCTCTGGATTCTTTTCATTTCATAAAAGCAAACCTCTTCAGGAATCAAGGGGCTGAATCACGCGCTATGCAACAAAATCTGACATAGAGCAAATTCTTCTGCTCATATAGCAGTGGAGAGAAATAGGTTATATTGAGGTGAAGGCTTAACATTCCATTACAATAAAATAATGCCAATACTTAGTATAGCCTTCCATCTCAACGAATTTTAGGAAAAAATATTAATCTTCATACTTTGCTATGAACCTGCATGGGATAAGTGAATAAATTCCTTATTTCCTCCTATTTGCGTTTCCTCTGTCTTAGGATAAACTTAAAAGCAGTATTAGTCTGGTGGAGAAGCAGGGACCGTAAAGGGTATTACTTGTAGAGGTGTTTCGGATCTTGGAGCTTTTAAAGCAATGTCTTAGGATAAACTTAAAAGCAGTATTAGTCTGGTGGAGAAGCAGGGACCGTAAACTAATAAAGGGTATTACTTGTAGAGGTGTTTTGGATCTTGGAGCTTTTAAAGCAACACTACTGGAAGGCCAGATAAACCCTAAGGTAGAAAGTGTCGTGTATCTTGTTCACCTGACTAGCACATAATTTTGATATTAAATATTGAATTATAAGAAAACTAATTCTAAAAATGCCAGCATAGATAACAGTGTCATAATCCAGTAAAGAAAGGAAATAAAAATGCTACAAAAGCACACTCTTATTGGTGGGCTTTAAAATCTATAGACAATAATTGTTATTATTCAATAACTAGGAGACTAGTAGGAGTAATAAACAACCAGAGCTTTTTGTATTAGTTTCCAAAAATACTTCCCACATTTTCAAAGTAATTAACTGAATTTTCTCTAAATGATAGAACAAGCAGCATTTCCCTGAACTGTGACAGACACACACCCAACACCCAAGCATTATATTTCAAGGACTTTTAATTAAATCCATGTAACAGAAAAGGAATGCTTTACATCTTAATTGAAAAATTGCCAGCTAGAGAACTGAGACAGTGAAACAGTCTGGAAAGCACCGAGATATAACTGAAGGAAAGAATAGACGAGAATATTGCAAATGGTCTCACTAGTCAGCAACTCGTGTAAATATTGCAATTCAAATAACGGCATTTTAGTGATTAAGAGAAGAACTAATTTCTATTCTATTGCTCCTCTGCTTTGAGAATCACACCTCATCTTTGAGAATCCCTGCCTGAACACAAAACCCCATGGCACACTCTAACAAACCAGAAGGCTTGCTGTTGATGTAAGCACTTGACACAGAGTAAGACAGCAGCCCATCAGCAATAGGAGATAAGCAGGTACCGGTGATCACTTACGCACCTTTATCTGCATTACAAAAATCACCATCTTCTCAAGGGTCCTTTTGAAAGCATTCAGAAAGACAGAGAAAAGACAGGTATTTGTGGGCAGTTATACCGAGTGAGTGCTGTAAGAACAAGGTAAGGGTTGAGCTTTACTCCGTGATGTGAAATGGAGCGGTTAAGTTCTAAGATTTCGTCATGGGAAACCTGCCAAGGCGAGATGGAAATCTCAGCTGTCATTAACAAAGGTCATTCTGTCCTTCTCAGCACAAGGTGTTGCTAAAATCCTGCATACTGTTCATACAAGTTCACCATACCTATCCCTTTAATTAGGAGTTAACATGATTTGTTGATCTTCTATATTATTTCCTTGTTACTCATTGTCTAGTCTTTGTTCGGTTCTGCTTTTTAAATATAG
>NW_010105350.1:11544-31423 GCF_000699245.1 Pterocles gutturalis | reverse complement strand
AGGAATGCCCCTGAGGTAGTGCTGATAATCTAGGTTTATATTCCTAAAGTATTAGTTTAAGGAAAGCCTGGATAAGCCTTAAAGAGAATCTTTGACAAGCCTTTGTTCTTTTAAATTTTTTTATCATAATGCAGCATTTTCAGAAAGGGCATTTCTTGCTGAATAAAGGAAAGGCTTCTTGATGACAGTTTTATAAGTGGAGTTTTAATGGAACTGCTGCTAAAATATTTTTACAAGGTCTCTTTAACCCTCTGAGACCATCTATAAACAACTTTAATTACCAGACATGCTTAATGTTGATAATGTTGTCAAGAGAAGCATACAGAAACACCTCTTATACAACTAAGCATTATAGGGTGGTTTGTACCTTTCCTTTTTTTAATAAAACACAAAACTCAAGAGTTTTATTATGATGAGCTGAGATAAAGTAGCAATAAGAGTTCGTGGTCTTCAAGTGTTGATGAAGACATGTATGTAAAATGATGAAGAACCTGAAACAGTGGATTTAAAGGACAGCAAAGAAATGTTAGCTAAAACATGAGAAGAACTATTTCTGCTTGAAATAACTGAACCTGCTTCAGGCCTCCTGAACAGATTAAACATACTCCTCAAGTACCTTTAAGTCCCACTGTCTATGCTTAACTACACACAAAATTACAACATGATTCCAAGATTGAGGGGGGTTTTCGTACACTTATTTTCCTCGACTCCACTGTAGATGCTATTGTACGGTTTTCGTACACTTATTTTCCTCGACTCCGCTGTAGGTGCTATTGTAGAGTAAAAATAAACTACAGTGTGCCAGTTGTGATGTGCTGCCAGGTATCAGAGTTTAGAGCGAAATCAATTTAACAAACCAACCAAATAAAATCTGTATGAGATGGAAATTCTAAACCCGGACTGTAAGAACCTAGCCTTCGTTTGTTTTGCTTACCAAGGGGAAGTGTTCTGTAGGGTTGCGGGGTTCCACCTTGTAAAGTCACGGTGCAGGGGTTAGCACTGACATTGCCTGCCTTTCAGCCACATCCCTTAGATGAACACCCTTCACCAAGGGCTGTCAGAGCAATTATGCAGATGGAGGATGAAAAGTCCCTGCATGGAAAGCACTGGGTAAAGGCAGGAACCACACAAGACAGCTGGAACTTCTGCTGAAGGCTGCTGCAAATGCTACAGTCCCACACATGTTCAGAAAGCGTTACCTCCCTTTTCATAAAGTAACTAAATACACAGAAACATACTGGAGTTCAAAGTCAGTGAGGGAAAATCAGATGCAGGATGGTTGGTATCAGGTGGATGCACCATGTGTGCTTGCCCTGTCCTCCCTCTTCCCTAGGCTTGCATTTACGGCCACTTTTAGAGACAGGACACTGAACTAGATGACTTCTGGGGAAATACCTATGTTTTCAGTCTTACTTCAAAGGTCTTCGCATAAATTACTTCTCTACCTTAAGCACAATTTTTGCTAGTTCATTTTTAGCACATACAATCTGCAATTATACTCCAACTACCATATAGAGCTTAAGGAGCGTAAATACCATCCAAGGACTATTTCTAGACCATCTCCAGCACTGTTCTGACACACACTTGAAACCAAGCACAACTCATCCAAATCCATAAAATGTTTTACATGTTCTGCTGTCAATGGTCAAGCCGTTTTCCTCAGATTTCACTAAAACTGTTTTAAATGCCACTAAAGCTGCTTTACAAGTTACCATACATTTACTTAAACTGTTAGAAATCACTCAACACATAATGCATGCTTTGAACAACCCTTAAGTCAGATTCTTGGATTCTGTCAAAAATCTGAGGCCAAATTTCACTACATGAGACCAGAAAAACTCTAATAATTCATTGTAAATAACAGGAAAAAAAATCCTGTCAAAAATTATTTGCTGGTCACTGGCGGTGATATATACTCAACACATAATGCATGCTTTGAACAACCCTTAAGTCAGATTCTTGGATTCTGTCAAAAATCTGAGGCCAAATTTCACTACATGAGACCAGAAAAACTCTAATAATTCATTGTAAATAACAGGAAAAAAAATCCTGTCAAAAAATTATTTGCTGGTCACTGGCAGTGATATATTTACCTGACGCCTGAACATCTGCATATGAAACAAGTGACTTCCCTTCCAGGTGTAAAGAAACACAAATCAAAGTCCTCTCCCTGTCCTGCTACCCCACAGATGAAAGCAGATCTTTCTTGCAAACTAACACAACGGAACGTTCTGCAGAGGGCACCCTTGGTACAGACAGATCACCTTTTCCCACTCATCTCTCCCCCTCCATAACTTCAGCTCCATAATATCACATTCACAACTGTCAGTAACACACAATAGGAAGAAGGCTTTCTCTGATGGTAGCTTTACAATGCGTGACGCAGACCTCGAAAAGAGAAAAGTACTTCTATACAGAGCACAGTCACTTTTCTTTTCAAATATCATCAATGCTTTTTGGCTTAATAACTTATCATTAATTAATCTGCTGCCAAGAACCACACACTAACACTAAAGACAGTGTCTATCTGCTATTATTATTTTCATTCCACTTTCTCCTCTATTGTTCCTTTGAAGGGTTCTGTCTATTCAGGGATACAAAAAAAAAACCTTCTACACTAATTGAAGAGAGGATTGCAAGCAAACATGGTTACAGCAGCACGTATCCTATATGGCATGTTAAGATCTTTCACAATTTTAACAATGAGTTCTCATAATCAAGACAGAAGCTACTGTCTACATTGGAGGTGCAAGGAAAGGCTCATTTAAAAGTCATCGAAAAGCATATTCTCTCTTTATGGTCTTACTGCTCAAGCCATTCATACCCAATGCACTGTTCTTTCTGCTGACACAGCAGCTTCTTTCCCAACACTGCTGCTCATATGACCTTTTTTCTTCCCCCCCCCACTCCTTCTGTGCTGACACAGCAGCTTCTTTTCCAACACTGCTGCTCATACGACCTTTCTTCTTCTCCCCCGCCCCCCCCACTCCTTCAGAACCATTTCTGGGCAGTTTCACAAGAATTTTGATTGCTGTTGTAAAGTTGATACCATTGCCATCTGACAGCTGATTGCTGGCCTCTGTGAAAGGAGTTGCTGGTCTCAGTTCACTTCCTCAGAGGCAGGTGTTCACAACGTAAAACATCACCTCCTTGGCACAAAGACTTCCAGCCAGCAAAGCATGTAAGCATATGCTCACCAATGGGTAAGATACATGCCTCAAGTGAAACACATTTTTTAAGTATTCTCGTGGGGGAGGCTGAACTTCACAGACAGACTGAAAATTGAAGATGAACTCTGGTGGATAATCCTATTACAAAAGATCCGGATGACACTGGGGGGTGACTCATGCTCACTGCAGTGAAGCCAGGATTTCAGTGGAACTGTACGTGGTGACAAAGCTGTGCTGACACAGCTGTATCTACAGACATACAGCACGACTGCTTGTGAGCTGGGGAGGAATATACACAGAAGAAACAAAACTTGAATAGTCAATGCTGGGAACTTTTACCTTGCTAGCTCCTCTGAAACTAAAACCCCTTCACTGTGAATCGAAAGATGTCCTATAATGAAGCAACCCATAAGGTTGTTGTATTTTCTCCCTGTGCATTTTCTTTACTGATTTAAAGATCAGACTCTTTGAGAAAACAGGAAAATTAGTTAAATTACTTAAACTGTCATAAGGCAGTTTACAGATGGGCTCATTGTAATAACTTTCCTCATGGCAAATTATTAACCAACAAACAACATGCACTAAACATTATTTAAGACATTAAGAACATTGCAATCTGAATCTTTGAATCCAACTGAAAACTGACCTTTCTTCCAGCAATGGATAGGGGCAGAGTTTAATATCCCCACAAAACTACTAGAATATGTGAGTTCAGATGAGTAGCACCATTTCCTCATGAGATACAACCATTCCGTATTGTATCCCTGACTCCTGTTCATTTGAAAATGGCAGCAACTTCACAATGACTGCAGAGCATTCTCAGAGTAGCTACTGCTACTTAATTTTTTTGCACTGTATTTTTCTCAGATTCAAGGAAAAGAATTGCTCTTTATGTTGATTAAATCATGTCAGCAAGTGTTTTAGTTTATGTGTTCTAGTTAGCAAAGTAGAACACAATTTTCATTTTTGGGCAAGGATAATCATAATTAAAAACACATTAGCTGATTACACCGAACATCCCCTCTAAAAAATATTCTACATCATGATTTATGAGCTATGATTTGTTAGCTAACACATTTTGAAATCACACAACTTCATATGCTGATGAATGGTCTTGGTAATACTCCAGCTACCCAAATACAACATCTAAGACCAGAGACTAACAACTCGAAAGATTTTCGGTAGCCAGATCAGGGTACAAATGCAGACAAAAAATATTCTATAAACACAAAAATCTAAACTAAAACCTTCACAAGAATTAAGGAGTAAACTAATCTGAGATTTCTGACTTCCATTAATACATAACAATTCCTGTATTTTCTGCAGCCACTGTAACCACGTTTTCTGGAGAGGAAAATATCTTGGGTAAAGAAAGCCTACACTTTTCAGTTTGGGGCTTTGGTATTTCAAATAACTTTGGACTCGCTTCTCATCTTTAGATATAATTTAAGTCGGCAGCATTAGAACAGACATGAATCCTTATTTTCAGACATTCCTGCCTATCTTAACTCCCTGCATTCTCACTGTATTCTGGTGTCCGTGCCCACTACAGCAAACAGCGTTAACACCCTGAGAGAAGGAACCAAATCTGTAACGCTGCTGTGCAATGCTGTAGCATCAAATCTCTACCTATCCCAAGTACCAGGGTACCTAGAGAAATATGAAGTTCTTCAGACTTTATGTAAAACATCTTTCTGGCAAATATCTTTATGTAAAAAAGACTTGAGAGGCACATTTCAAAGAACAACTTCTAAAATAAAGATTGAAATACTTTGAAGCTTGGGTGATGTTTGGTCCTCCAAGGATGGAGGAATCTCCTCTAAAGCTCTATTTTGTATTTCTGTATGGTAAAAATATCTTACTGCTATAAATAAGGACCTTAATACTTCACATATCTACTCATTTGATCTCATGTTCAAGTTTTTGACACCTTCCACAAGCAGACCTATGCCATACAGGATGTGCTGCTTTAACAGGTACTCATTTTCCTGAGCTCCACTATAATTTGTTAGTCTTACATGATGCCTCAAGATGTTTCACCCATTTTTAAAAAGGAAGCTAAAAGGGAATAATTTGCATATATTACTTCAGGTGTACATGCTGTAAATATTGATCTACTAATAGAGAAGCAAGAGAAGAAGTTGTTCAAGAATTAGCACTTGCATTGCTCTAGTTTTTAAGAATTATTTTTCAGGATCAATTTTTAAACTTGGTAAGAAGACGACACTTCTGCTCAGCGCTGCAGCTGAAGGCTACTCATCACTCCACTTCCAGTCAGTGACATTCAATGTCTATTATGGCAATTACAGCAATTTACAGATCATGAAAACTCTTACTTTTACTCTTTTGCAGTTATTACCAATTCAGCACAAAGGGTTCAAACCTCAACTACTGCTGTCTGCGTTACGCACAGAGTGAAGCTGCATTTCACATTTTTGACCTGGTATTTTAGCCAACTCCCCCCACCCCTCAAGGATGATGCACAAATACTCTTGCATAATGTTCTGAGTAACTTTGAAGTCCTTTCTCCCCTCAGAAGTGAGAAGCTGTAATTTACCTAATGCCTGAGAACAAAAAGGAACAATGACAAAGCTTCCATCCCACCTACGTGCCAGCCTCTACCGTCACTCTCCATTTTGGAAAGGTTCTAGGAGAGGATTGCACATCTGGGGAAATATGAATAACCATACACAGGATTCAGCTGGAGAAGTGATTATGGTATATATTAGCTCAGAACAAAATGTCAGTCATTTAAAAAGCCTCCTGTCAGATGTGACAAATACATGAAAGCCTGGGAGCACACGTTCTTTTCACAAACAGAGCGCATAAAATCGTCGAAAGGTTCTAGGAGAGGATTGCACATCTGGGGAAATATGAATAACCATACACAGGATTCAGCTGGAGAAGTGATTATGGTATATATTAGCTCAGAACAAAATGTCAGTCATTTAAAAAGCCTCCTGTCAGATGTGACAAATACATGAAGCCTGGGAGCACACGTTCTTGTCTTTTCACAAACAGAGCGCAAAAAATCGTCAAGGCCAGGGTACCATTCCGGTTAGCAATGCAGTCTCCAGTGTTAATGAAGAGCACACTAGATAAAATGTACCACGTATTCCCTGGACTGCTCACACGGCATCAGTATCTTAATCACAAAGCATGGAAGGAGGTATAAAAAAAACCCTTGGGATCAATGTGTCTCGCAAATGGTAAACAGTTCCTCATCATCATCAGATGATGCCTTCCCCTGCTCCAGTGCCACACGCAATCTCCTTTTTGTCCTTCTTTCCTTCTGTTCTTCCCAGAGAGTTTTCTCTGTCCTCACAGTTCTCTATGCATGACTTCTCTCCTCCTGAAATAACTGCCCATACTGAACTTTCAGCACCTTCACAACTCCCCACAAAACCACTGCTTGTTTCTTCATTCTCTCCGGTTGGCTTCTTTTCCAAATTCTCTCTCTCCAGGAATAGGCAGCTATGCAGCAGAGAAATGCCCCCTAGCTGCCACCAGGACAAATTGATTTAATTTTTGAATTTAAATTTTAAAAAATCAAATTAAAACTCCAATCATTATAACCTTATCAACCTCTAGCAGGGACACACAAATAAATAAAACCCAAGAAAGTCTCATGAGGACTGAATGCTATTTCAGAAGAAAGTCCTGTTGTCCTGAATCCAAGGGATTTGCCTCAACTAACACTAGACAGGCCACTAAGGTTCCCAGAGAGAAGTCAGTCACCATACAGCTATTCACCACACAGATGGCCCTGGAGAGGACTCTGGTACCTGAAATCAGGCATGATTCTGTATCCCTCACCTCTTTTAAGCACACAGAGAACCCCCACCTGAAAGCCCTGACATTTTTACCTCCCAAGAATTGTCTATACCCCAAGAATTATTAGACAAATATACTTCCTCTGAAAATAGTTGGATTTGTCCAATTTGATGAAAATCATAACATTATGTCATATTACCAGTAATGAAACATCCCTAGGAATAAATATAAGTTATGACTGGTTCAGCTACAGTGCTGGGCAGCAGTTGCATAAAACCTCACCTTTTGTTTCCCATCTTTGTTCAAAATGCAATGCCTCTTTGCTGAAAAGGTCCAATGCACTATTTCACATTACCACAGAACAAAACACTTCTTTCTACCAGAGAATTCTGTTGGGCCCAATTTTTCACTGCCTGGATTTTTATTTTTAAGATTTTTCCACCCAGGCAAATGCTTTTGCTCTGACAGCACTTAATAACAAGTTTGACCTTGGAGCGTGCAAGTTTAAATGATTTCAGAGTACGCTGCAGCAGAAAATCAGGGGCCAGGGATTCTTCTCCTTATTTGAATTTTATTATTTTGGGAGAAGGGAGAATCCCTTGTTTCACAGAAGAAATTACTTTTGAGCCACAGTGTGAAGACTTTTTGCATGAGCGCATGACGAGCCACAACTTTTTATGCTTACTGCAGTTGATACATGATTGTCACCAGTGCTAAAAGTAACTTGGCTGCCTCCTCCTGGGAATATCCCTGCAAATACAGTACAGAAAGCTGACAAGAACTGGTTTAGATTTAGTATGTGCTGGAGAAGGAGTATTATCCTAACAGGCGGGACAGCTTGAGCATCATCCCTCCCTGACAGACCTATGGGCTATTACAGTTTCAAGAAGCTCTGTGAGACTACAACCCAGCCCCTGATTTTCCCTGTGGATTCACGTCCAGCATTGCCTCTGTAGATCCCATCCTCATTATCAAGCACCATTCCCAAGAAAGGTACAGGTTGCAATGAAGAACTATCACTGACTACAGTTTGCTGTATTTTATGTGTGGATTAAAACATATACAATTCTTTATATCTGAAGAGCCCAATATGCAAGCATCTAATATAGACGAATACACTTCCAAAATTTATCCTGTTCACGTATTTTAATTTCTCAGTTTCCTACAAACACCATACAAACTTTGAAAAATATTACACACAATAACTATTTCAGTTTAATGTTAAGTAAGAATGAGAATTATCTTTTGCTGCTGAATATCAAAAAGCTTCTGTGGTACAAAAGTACAGTTTGGTATGTTTGTCTGAGTTATGATAATTCAAAGATGTAACTATGTTTATCTTTGGCTAGAGCTGCATTAATTTTTTTGCCTAAAATAACACCATCCCCAGCACAACAGCATAAATACAACAGTGGGACACAACTCCTGACAGCCAGATCATTGGTTCATCTAACAATATTTACAGGGAGTCAAAACATTACTGTTAAATCACTGTCCCTCCCTATTCTAAAGAGCCACCAGGTGAGCTGTTTCAGTGGTAATAGCAATGGAAAACACCACAAAAGAATTTATTGTCAACAGATCTGCAGAGAAAAGCAACACTGCAGACAGAATATTGATTGCTGTAGGAAAAACCATTTCGGATGCACTCTGCATTAGACTTACACAAAGCCTCTTATGTAACGTGGAGTAATGCTACATTTTATGAACTTTCTATTTTAATGAAAAATCCTGTGTAAATGTATGGGTTATTAATGTGCTGTACTGATCTAAAGCAATTAGAATGCATATGACAGTTCACTATGGTAACTATTACACAAAGAAAAGGCCCTGGTCCCTGTATAGGATCCCCTGCTTTCACAAGTAAGCACTAAACTATATACAAATTCTGCAAAACATTGTTTTCTTAGTGCATCATACATACTTAAACAGGAGAAGAGAAAAACAAGAAAACAAAAATAAAAAACCCAATGAAATCAAATAATTTGACCTTTTTGTTCTCTCTTCTGAAAAATAAACATGATTAAAGAAACTGTACTCCTTTACTTGTTCATAAATCATCTTCTATTTGATAATGAGACTTCCCTTTCAAACCTCTCAATAATTGTGACTTACATTCAGAGTTACAGTTTACCAATGACACACAGAAATAGCAGTTAAAAACATGGAATTTACAGTGACTGTCACCCAACTTTTCTGTTCATAACAGAAGTATTGAGTAAAAAAAATTCAAATGCCTGTGCACTTAAAAAAATTACAAAGAAAAAGACAAATGAAAAAAGACAGACATTAAAAGCACTGCACTTAATATATATATATTTATTTGCGTATTTAACTCACAATCCTTGCAAAACTATTAGAATTCACAAATCACAACTACCAGCTCTTGGCTAAGGCCCCCTAGGGAAAAGTGCCAAAGGGCAGGCATCCTCCACGTATCACCATCCTCACCCAAGAGCAGATGGACTCTCTCCATTTTCTTGTCCACCGTCTCCTAGATGTTACTGAAACCTTTGATCTCAAGCTAAGAGCCCTCAATGCAACATGTACTAGTTCTGACTATTCCCAAAGACGGAGAGACCATCACCTCGCCGGGCACCTTGTTTCAGTGCTCTGAACACCACCACAACTATCTGGTCTATCTTCATTTCCAACACATACAGACAACATACATGTCTGTGACAGTGATGACACTCAACTTTATGAACAAACTTTTCAAATAACTATTACTTTCTGTAGCAGAGATAATTTATTCTTTGTGTATAATTGATCTGCGTCTGCACTTAAAAATGTTTTTTGAAATCCATATTATAACTAATACTGTCACATAATAAAAAGCAACACTTTTAAAGTTAATTATTTTCCATTATTCAACATTAGTAGAGAAAGCAAGAACTCTACCTTAGTGCTGGAACATAAGAAGTTATTCTGAACTTATAATACACGGGTTTAACAGCTTAATGTCAAGAAGCAGTACTGTAAATTAAAAACTAAGTAGAAGGATTATACTATCTCATATTTAGAAGTTTCATGACTACAGATAATTAAGGCAAGTGAAATATTTTTGCAGCATTGTCCTGAAATCTGTAATTATAAATATTTTTACAGCAATTGCACAGTATTCTGTAATAACGCTTTAGACATCACTATGGTGTCTGAGACTCTTACTGCAAGATACCGCTGCATTTGTCAAGGTTTTGTAGGAGGTATTTCTATTTCTTTCCTCCTTTTATCATTACTTCAAGAAAGCCTGCTTCACCTAGCTTATCTAAACCACAGATGGAATTGGTAAATCACAGGTAAAGAGAGAAAGGGAACCTCATTCCCTGCAGGTATGTAAAGGTGCTACTTTTGAGGCATCTTTCAAGTGCCTGCTTCAGAAATAGAAACCACATGTGGGCAACACATGATTCTTTGCAGATACTTCAAATCTGAAGAACAAAAAGTCTTCATAAGATATGAAATAATTTGAGTGTTGACTTTCTGCAAATGCATAAAATTTTTCAAAATGAACATCACACCTAGAAATGAGCACTATCTCATTTTGAAGCTGTTTATCCTCCAAAGAAGAAAAGTCACCCTCACAGTGGGCTAGAAGACAACTAAAATTAAAATCAAGATATGGAGAACTGTGACGCCTAATGGAGGTTATAGAAGAAATTGAAAACAGTTTTTCAGTCTTCGTGTATTCCTTATGCCTCAGATTATACTTTTTCAGAAACCTCTGTCGAAAAAGCCATACACAGGAAAGAGCTCCTCCTAGAAAGTTCCCACCAGAGAACACAATGAGAAGTACTCAATGAGCTGCATTCTCATGAAGATTTGGATTGGTACTTACCCCTTTTTCCTCACTGCCTTGGAGAGTATTGGGTCTAATGGCTAGTCTTCTCTTTGAAGTCTTTCAAGTTGTCCAGATGGCGTTAACATCTCCACCTCCTCCAAGAAGTATGGTATTCTCTCCTTGAACAGATTACTGGGCAGTCTCCTAATGGAAAAAAAAAAAAAAAAAGCAGTTTTTCTGACGTAGTTATGTACTCAGTCCTTGTTAGACTTAAGACACCTACAACAATTACCCCTTGTCTCAATAAGATACAGCGTTCCGCCGCTTTCCCTGCCCATGGCCCATTTGGCCTGTTTCACGGGACTTTTGTTTTAATCTTATCACTTTGAACAGCGAAGACATACACAACACGTGTGCATAATTATATAGATAGCCCTCACTACTGGTTCTTAACTGAGGAATGACATGATGACAATTAACTGCTTTAGGCTGCCTGACAGTATGTAGTTCTCACAGCATTAAGGGATATTTAAAGAAACCAACGCACATCTACTCCTGCAAAGCGTAAGACCGTAACTCCACAAACCCCATGACATAAATTACCACATTCGTGGCATATGGTTGGGCTTTTTTTGATAGAAAGTGTTTGGATCTATGCAGTCACTCAATCAATTCGCCCTTCACAGTGCACAGATTGCAATCACTTGATAGCCTCATACTCTACATCTAATACACCATAACTGGCAATTAAAACTACTCCAAAAATTTTCATCTTATTTTAAGAATATGTACACACACACACTACCATCTACAGTGTGACAGACTATTAGCAATATGCTTAAAGAACTTGCAATCACATTAATTAATAACAAACAAACAGCACAGTTCTATGCCTACGGAAGTCATAACATCCCCGCGTACAGACAGATGAACCATCGCATCGAAGTCCCTTCAGCAGGCACAGGAAGTTTTCAAACTAATTACCCTCTAGTCATTACAAGATTTCTTTTATTTTAATGGATGCTGGTGTGTGAAGGAGAATATAGAACCAAATTTTATTTCTGAAATGTCTGCATCAATAAAGGTGCCTAATTAAGGTATTCATTAAAGTATACAAAGTTAACTTAACAGGAAAAATCTAGAGAGTACTATTACATTTCCCCATTAAACTAATTTAATTTGGTTATAATGCAAATTCTAATAAGATGTTATTACTAACTAGTTCAATTTCAAAATGTCTCATCATGTTTGTTTTTATTATGTTACTAAGCAGAGTAGCAATTGACTTTATTTATTTTATTAAATAACATTTCTCAATCCATTTAAAAAGGGACAACGGCCTATTTCTTTCCTTAGGCCCTTCATGTGCTGCCATTTTAAACATGACATTATATTTAAGGTTTTCACTAATTTCACAGGCTAGCATTCAAAACTACGTATACTTTTTTTACTCAGATAAGCCATTTGGTTTGTATGTGTGTTAGTATCTATTGTCACCTCTGAATAGGGAAAAGATCTGCATTTCAGCCAGTGACCTGTTCAGTTGGTTATTTCTTCCTTTCTTTCAGCTTTTACAAAAAGAATGGAAATGTCTGTATTGTCTGATTTAAAATTATTCATGAACAACTCCAAAGTTATGCTTATCATTCTTCCAGAATAGAAACAGAAGAAATTGCCTTCATAACAAATTAAGGTACTTCCTGACTTTCTTCCGTGACGTCATACTCAGAACACAGAAAATGTAACATAAGAGGTGCCAGTGACAAATTCACAACATCCTTGTCTAAAATCTGGACACAGCTAGCTAGGATAAAACAGTTCTGTAAAGCCATGCACAGTTTGCCAAGGCTGGGGCTTCAGGGCTGCTGCATTTAACCCAGGGGTCCTGAGCCGATACTCTCTGTACCACCAACACTGTACAAAGCAGCATTTAAAACAGTGACCCATGCAGACCCAGCATTTTCAGCGACGGGAAGGAACTAGACATCCCCACAACCACTGCCAGCTGCATTATCTAGTAAAAGGGGTTTTAGCTTCTAACACTCTGGAGCAGGAGCCTAATACGGAGAGCAGAAAAAAGGACATGCAGAAAGTTGTGATGCCTGCAACCTGTACAAAATAAACCCCAAACACGCCTCTACCTTGGCAGCGTTATGACCTCTGCCTCCCTTTCCTCCCCTACTGGTAGTAGCACATCCTACCATCGCTTCACCCGCAATTTTCCCTTGCATATCTAGTCTCTCAGATAGCCACCTCTGCATGGTGAAGCTTCATCATCTTCTCTGTACTTGACCTCATCTGATCTGTTCAATATTGATCTATGCATTACAAAAATCAATACTGACAAAGTTTTCAAGTCTAATCTATTGATATGGTTCAAAACCCAGAAGGCAAGAACATTCTTCAGTGTCAAACTAGGATGTAACCTAGTAAAAGAAAAACCTACTTCTGTCAGTAATAGAGAAGTCATTTCCCTCCCAAGACCTTAAAGAAATAAAATACTTTTCTAATAGCTCATACAACATGAATGTGTATTTCTTGTTGAAAAGTAAAATAAAATATAAAAAGATGCAAACAAATACATAAAGATAAGTATCTGCATATGCCGAGGTTGTCCACTGTTCCTGCATTTCCTTCTAGTTCAGTACAGAAGATCTCCAAACTAAACGTTTTGGTCACAGAGGTTGTATCAGTTGAAAAGCTTCCATCTGCTCTGCCACATTGATCTCCTAATGCACATAACGTGTTCAAATAAATATAGTCAATAGTTCAGCAGACCAGACAAATCAGAGACCGGCAGTGCTGCAAAGATTATCCTGATCTTTCACCAACCACGAGCATGGCCTAATGTCAGGGGATTAAAGGTATGTCACTTATTGCCAAGGGATTACATTTTATACTTTATTACAAGCCAAGTTAAACACTTCATAAGCAATTATATGCACTAAAACATTCCAAGAAATAAATAAAACTAAAAATAATACCTTTGAGGAAAATGGTGTTTTAAGCTGCAAAGTGTCAATCAACAATTAACATCTTGGGTAATCTCACCTGCATCTCTGCTCATGTGGCAGACAAATAGGGAAAAGGCTAACAATGGGAATGGGAAAGAAGAGAACACCACAAAATCTCACCGGACTCGTAGAAAACTTTTCAGAATTCTGTTCAAAGAGTCAGGTGTAGTATTTCTTAACAATCTGGTACATCTACCAGGGCCCATGCAATACACCTATTACTTATTCTCAGAGTTGCATTTCTAAATAAACATGTAAAAAGCCAACATTAACTTGTTCCAGCACAGTCTTAACCAATGCCTTCTTCTATTACAAAATTAATTGATAATTTTAGATTTGGATAGAAATGTTATTCAAAATGGACATTATTTTGTTTGTTTATTGGTTGGTTGTAAGGATAAAGGCTGCCAGGACTAGTAAAAACTAAGCCTCAGTGCTTGACAGGCATTCAGACACAATGCTCTAGTGCACCCACCTCTGAAAATGAACACTGACTTCAACAGGCTTCATCAGCCAGTCTGCATAAACTATCATCACAGCTTATTTGCACATAAAAGCCACAACAGGAGATTTCATTGTAGTATTTATTATCAATTTAGCTTTGCAGCTGGGGGAAACAGTTTTTTCCCCTGATTGAAGTTACACTTTTTAGGTGTCTTTTGTTACCTTGCTCAGAAAAACACTATAATGTAAAACACACTTCTCTGAAATAGTGGTTATCTCATTACACAAACTTCTTCTCAGAATCTTCTTTAAGCAAAGACTCCAAAGTAGCAATATAATACCATACCCTATAAACCAAATACTGAATTAAAGTATTTGGAGATAAGGTTCTGCAGTTTAAGAGACTGCATCCATTAAAAAAAATGCAATTCTTTGAGCATATGGTCCTAAGTCCTAATTTTGGAAGGAGCAGCCTGGGCTCCTTTAGGCTGAAAGATGTGTTAAACTTCAGAAAATCTGAATCTGGTTTTGCTATTAATGAACTCTCATAGTATACGACGACTCTTACAATACCTTCCTGCATTTCTTCTCATACATCAATGTATGAGAGAGTAATGAGAGACATTTGCTTGTTAATGCATTTATTTAATAGCTCATTATCATCAGGGGTCAAAATATTAATCACCCTCATGTATTAGGAAAAGAAAAAAACTAGTTACACAAAGTAAATGCTAGTAAATAGTGACAAAAGATTAAGTACATGGATATACAGTGAAACAGTCTCTTGTTCCCCTGAGATGTGTAAGTATCATACACTAGTACCTAGTTACTGAATTTAGAATACAGAGAAACATCATTGATATCAAGTTTAAAATTAGAAGTGTCATTAACTGAGAGTGGCTTAGGTCACATATCAGATGGGTGCGCAGATGTGCAGTTCAAGCATTTGTCCTGCTACTTGAAGGCAATGTTTCTAAGCTCTCTCCTGCTGCTCTGGCTTGTCAGAAACACCGATGCAGTGGTCACTGCAGATCCAGCTCACTTATTTTAGCCTTTTTCCCTAACAGAGAAGTGGCTTCAAAATTTGAATTCACTTCAGAACTTGGCATTACATATCTGAATACATAAGATGAATCAATTGTTATTTTACTCTGTTATTGTTACTGAACAAATACAGGAACAACCGTTCACCCATGTGCACTGCATGAGGAGTTGTTTTAATACTCTGGTAAGAAAATACCAACCTATTTTGATATCATGTACACTCAAAACCCCAGTTAGTTTCACTGATGCAATCTACGTGCTCATTTCTAAAAGTGGTGGAGTGAAAAAAATTGCTCACAAAAATTAATTTGTATGAGGCAGTGATGGACAACACCCATCCATCACAGTGCTAGATTTTTAAAACCTTAAAAACAAATGACAGCCTCCATGAAATGCTACAACAAAGTACTGGGAAGCTTCAACGCTAGAACACTGCAAATGCTCATTTATTTCCACAGAAGCCAAATTCAACAGAGAACATAATTCATTAAGTAAATGCAAGGCTATATAAATATCAACTTTCCAAAATACACAAGATACAGCCAAAAAAAATGGAACCAGTAGCTGAATTTAATCAGGTGGTTATGGAAGTACTGTTGTACCTGGAACCCCACTCTGCACTCAGTAGCACCAGCAGCACTGGCAGAGGGGCCCTTCAACATCCCACTAACTCTGTTCCTGCACAAGCAATCTACAGCATCTGAAAAAGAGATCCAACAGATCACTAACTCTGTTCCTGCACAAGCAATCTACAACATCTGAAAAAGTGATCCAACAGATCGGCCAGAGGATAGGGAGGAGGACACTGGCTATTACATAATGAAATGGTGGTAGTAGTAGTAGTACTAGTGGTAGTAATAACCACAACAACAAGAACAGAAGCACTTCTCTAAGCTTCCTTAGAAATTTTGCTTAATTGAATGCTGTAGATACAAATCTGATTTTAGAGTTACTACTGAAACTCAAACATTTTTATTTGGTGTAATATAAATGCAGTATATACAAGAACCAGGTTCAGTGTGATCACAAAGGTTGTTTAATCTCTTCACTGTTCTCTTATGAGAGATTCATTCTGCAAGGCCACTAACAGCCTTGGTGAGTCACACTGCTGTAAGCTGCTTGGCAATTCCAGTGTCTTCCTCAAGTACTTCAACCAGTTGGATAAAATACATTTTAATATTCAGTTGGTTCTTTCCTTGCAAAGTACCTACCATCTACAGAGTTGCTGTGCTTTTAAGTACTCAAAGTGAAAAGAAGCCCAAAGAAATGGCCCAGCTTGCAATTGAAAAGCAGTGATCAAAACATTCCCTCAGCATTCTCCCTAGAGTTTTGCCCTGCCTTTATGAGTACTGCAAAAAAAAGTCCTTAAAACCAGTAACAGCACAGAAAATATTTTTTTTGTTCTTGACATAGCTGTCAAGATTTCCAAAATAAATACAAATAAGGAAATAATTTTATCAAAATAAAAAGTATCTTTAATGAAGCTCTCTACATCAGAAACTCACTTCTTACCCTTTAGTGAACAATTTGTTACGGAAATTTCATGCTCCTGTCTTCTAACTGACATTTTTTTTAGATCCAAAGTGTTTTTATCTTTCTTTGAATATATCCTGTCAGGCAGGACTTAGATACAAAACAAAATTAATTTAGTTGAATCACTAATTTGGTTCTGTTGAAAAAAACAAAATTCTGTAAAATAATTCAAACCATTCTGTCAACAAACCACCCCGGCTACTTCCAGACCTTTTCTGCAGATGCAACTTGCAAAAAAACATCTTCTCTTGAAAACTAATTCATAATTTTAAAATGTAAGTGTTTGAATGTCTTTGTTAACATCAGCTCCCTCGGAAAGCAGAAATATGAGGGAAGTTGTGCATTTTGCAGATTCAGATTCTAAAGCCGTCCCATGTATCACAATTTGCTGTCACACCCTGTCTCTCAGTTTGTCTCCAGCATTTCTAACTTCGGTTACTATATAAAACAGTTTATCAGACAAAATAGACTCTTGGGTTTTTTTACTGGTGTCATTAAAATAAAAACCTAAATTTAAAAATTAGATATGAAAATCAAGAGGGGAGTTTTACCAAATAAAAACCTAAATTTAAAAATTAGATAGGTAAAACTCCCCTCTTGATTTTCATAAGAGCTAAACTTTACAATCAAGTTTCATAGCACCCTTCAGCTTCTCCAGCAAATTGCTGTTCTGGAGAATTAGCTCAGGGCAAAGCAGCAATGCTTTGGCATTTTACTACGATAAAATAATTTTACAGAGATGCACTTGAAACATTTTGTGGAAACTTTTTTTTCCCCACTTGGGCTTTTATTTCTGCATTAAGAATTCATATTTAAGACAGAAAATGAGAGCCAAGATCAATGTCATGGTCATTTCACAAAGCCCAATTGATTACGGGAAGTAACAATTTTGCTTCCCATAGAGGAAGAGTGTGAAAAATGAAGTAAATTCACACCTGCTTATACATGGCTACGGTGTCTGTTCAAGACACTCTCATTCAGCAACAATTCTCAATTTATTTTTTTATGGTAAAGGGAATAAGTGTGCAGGAAATATAAAAATTGATTGCATTAAAAAAACTGAGGGCATTGAAAACCTCTGCAAGCAACACTTGTAAGTGCTCCAAGGTTCTTTTTTAACTTTATGTCTATAGTATTTTTTTTTTGGCACAAACCTAAGTATATAGGATATGTATGCACCTTACATAGTTTCTGAAATTATTCTTCAGCTGTTAAGAGTTATAGCTCAAAGCCCTATTTTTTTACTGTTCCTTCTTTAGCTGTAAGTATAGCAGACAGCTTAATTCTGGTGCTGAAAGGACAATACGTTACCTTCCAATAGCAATTAAAACTCTTAATTTAAAGATGTGCAGTGAATTCCCATTGGCAGGTATTATTTTTCTTGTTTAGCAACAAAAGGCCCCTCTCCACAGCCTAATGAAGCACATACACAACAGCATACCACCACACATTCACCAGCACAGAGCCTAGACTGGCAAAGGATTCCCAAATTCTCACGTCATCTACAAGGAATGAAAGAGCAACTTCAATCAAGAGCATCAGGGTCTCCCTACATGTTTACAATATGGACTCTATACATCATATTACTGACAAAAAACCCATTTTAGTGTGTAGAACTTCAGCATATAGAACATTATAGGTTCAAGGTAACAAAACCAGACACCGCATGATAGTTCTTTCATCTTGCCACCTTTGTATTTCAGGATTCCTTAGGAAATTTTCTCACTGCTTTAAATCGTAAAAAATCTAGAATTATTTGGTCACCGCAGTAACTGTTGTCATTTTTACCTCCTTAGTCAATTTATCAAAACATTTTTTCAAAATTTAAAATATTTTCTATTTTAATCAGGCTCAGAGTTCTTTGTTTTGTCTGTTTTCCCCTATTTTAACTATCATCATTAACTACATTAATAATGTATCAGCAGACATCATGTAATTTGCAATGTAAGTAGATTTCATGCCACAGCCATGCTCTGAGTCACCTCTTGCACACCAGCCACATCTGCAAATGTGACACTTCATTCACAGACCAAGGGCTACACTCATACTTTCAAATTACTTAAATTTCAAGATAAGGGACCAAAAATAGGGAGCATTCAATTAAAAAGAAAATAAATCACAAAATACCAATCAGGATCTCTTATTTTTCTGGACTTTATTGCTTGAAGCTTATTTTTCTCTCAACTCTGAGATGCAGAGAAGGGCAAGAAAAAGTAAACTCTCTATTCCTGTAGAGAGCTTCTCGCAGTAACGGAAACCGCTTCAGGGGTTATGGCGGAGAGCAAAATCCATGAGCATAGCTCAAAGAAATATCATTGGGCTTACAAGTCCAGACTTCACGACCAGAACATGTTAACCTGACATGCAGTAGACAATCTCACTGGTAGGAGACTCAACCCATTTAGAAGCAAGAATATTGTCTGGGGGGGCAGAGGCAGAGTTTATGTGAAGAAAATACAAACCATCTTCATTTACCATTCAACTACAAGGATTTCTGTTCAGTGAGTTGTGGGAACAGAACTGTTTAATTACAGTGGTGGAAAAACAGGCACGAGAGTTCTGATTTTCCAAGCCACTGAAAATTCAGACATCATTTATTTTGGTTTAAGTTGGGTTTGAAATACCCATCGTTATCATCACCAGGTCACAGAAAGTGCAGGAAAACCGAGGGTTTCCGATATACTTACAGTAGTTTAAGTACTAAAGTACCAAGTCTGTTTATTAAAAAAACCTTATCAGTGTAAAAAAAAACAAATAACATTGAATTAATTTTAAAACATATCAATTTTTTACTATAATGATTAGCTGGAGCCAACTCTAAATCACTTTTTAATCCAGAATACCAGAACCATACAACTTAATATTATTTCTAATCATACAGTGACTTTGCATCATATATAGCAAGATATTTCATGCTCTGCAGAGTAAAAAACGTAGGTCAGGACCCACAGGCTCTAGTCTGGTTATGCTGCTGTGAGTTTAACATATTATTCTTTTGCGAAAATAATAAAACAATTTCATACACAAGCCAATGATCTTCAAACGTTACGTTTTCTTAAGAGTAAAAGGAGACTGACACCTAACTCCTGACTGGTGTGAAAGTCACCCCACTCGATGGA
>NW_010105350.1:0-11513 GCF_000699245.1 Pterocles gutturalis | reverse complement strand
CAGCAGGAAAGCAAGCAGAAAAAGTTAAAGTTTTGCCTTGCTTGTAAATGGAAGACGTTACAATGGATCAGGAGAACCGTAACTGATGCTTGAAAACAGTCAGTTCATCCACCTGTACATTTCACATACACACCCCTCCTTGCTGCTCTAGCAGGTTCACACGCAACTGGTTTAACCAAACTTCTATAGAAAAACAAGGCTCATCGCTATTTGTTACTTAAGCTAAATCACCTTTTCTTCTTCTAGGGTTCTCTAACTGCAGCAGTCTCACTGGCCTTTCTATTCATTTAACAAATCAAATAATTAAGTTTAAAGGAGTGATTGAAATAAAAGAGAAGGGGGACTAGCAAAATTAGGAAGTGCTCATTTATTGGTTTAGTGCACACATGAATGTTCCAGTTGTATGCTGGACAAATGAGAGTTTAAAAGTTTTGGAAATGTTATGAATATTGATAAAAAGCTCTGCCTACTTGTGGCTTACCCTCACTGCCTCATCTCTATGACTAACCTCGCAAATAATAAGCCCAGCAGAATTTGAATGTGGATCAGCCTATATTAACTTCATCACTTCAGGAAAATACTCATTTCTTCAAGTAACTTTCTCCTGGATGTGGCAGGCAAACCAGCAAGCCCTGCACCATATACCCAGCTCGGACAGGAGGGATGCTGCTCTGTCTTACAGCACACAGCTCTAGCCCAAATTCTCCAGGGGTGACAGCTCAAGCAAGAAAACACCAAGAGCAGGAAGGTTTTCATGAGAATTACCATTGGGGCCTGCCTCTGAATTTCTGCTTAAGGTTCTTCTCTCCCTGCCACTTGTATATTCATCCATTACACCGAACAGGCTCCCCAATCTATCCACTCAGTAATTTAAAGCCACTTCATTACAGCAGTGCCTTTTTAAAAGTAATCATATTATGAGTGCTTCTAGTTAAACTATTAGGTTTGTCTTTTCTTCCAATTAAATTTACTCATGTATAAAGAAGAGATGAGGATATCTGAAACCAAAATTGTCCCCATTCTATGAACAGTTTATTTTCTGAGAACCTATTTTAACACTTTAACAAGAAAAATTTGCTCATGTGAAGATCAAATGCAACACCAGACAAGCAGGACCATGTGCAAGGTCACTGCTCTATGATTCAGAGCACTGCAAATTATTTGTCTGATGTGCAAATTGCAGAGTTGCTGCTGGGGAGATTCTTAACACTTTTAGGCACTGCAAAGGTAGATCTCCAGCTTCCCTAGTCTACGAGCCACAAATTGCTGTCAGATCATTTCCATGTATCTCTGAAAAATGCAGTTACTCATACTTCAGTCCTCAAAACACACCAAATGTTTTGACCATTTTCTGAAAGTACAAACCTTAAAAAAGGTTAAAGCCTCAGTTCACAAAACAAAGACTATAAAAGAAAAGAAAAAAGAAAAATAAGGAGGAGGAATGCCCGAGGCACTGCTTTCATTCTGAAACACTAAGGAAGAATGAGGCTCTTATAATTACAGGCTAGGTGACTATGCTTTTACAAATAACAGCCTGTACAGATATCAAGTCCATTTTAAATCTCCAAGTCTTTTCCTGCTGTTTGTAGTAGAAGTACCTTAAAAATACATCAAACATCTTTGAGAAAAAAACTTGACTTCTTCTACTTTTATTACTCTTGCCTACAGTCTTATTAAATTACACTGAGCCCAATTTAAATGCTTTTTTACATTTACAAATGCTACTTAATCGTATTTCTTTCCTAACACAGGTGGCACTTTTCACCATATATATTGCACTCAACACTTGGACAAACACATTTGCTCAAAATAGCGTCAATTATGTATATGCATTTATTTAATATGCCAAACACAGTTAAACTCACAGAATAATTTGCTAAAAGGATAATCACATAAGAGCTCCAAAAATTGGTAGCTACTGTCTGAAGATCTGACAGCATAAATAGTAAGTACTGCTTTTAGGAATGGATTTTTTTAGTGACGACTTGTAATGCCAATACAACTCCATACATTCTGTAAAGGACAGAACTTTTCTTCCAATATTCTTCAAAGCAGGATTAGCTTCATTTTACGACAAAGAAGGCTGATGTGAAGGACATTATATAACCCCAAAGATTTCACATCACTAGTCAGTGACTAAGACAGAAACAGAATCCAGTTCTTCTGAACTTTAAGCTCCCATTCAAAATAGCCATTTATCCCTCATGAACATTAAGGGGAAAGAAAAAAGAAAATCAAGCATTAAAAACACAGGCAATAACAAATCGGAGAAATACGTTTCTCCAAGAGGCCAAAAGCATCTGTCTTGACTGAAGATAGGATTTCAGTGTATTTGACTTATAACACACAAGTCTGCTTAGATCCATCTATCCATAAATACTACATGTAACTGTAGAAAAGGTTCAAGATATGGATTCACAACTACATATGGAATTGCAAACAGGCGTACAAAATCAAGTGGTCCCTAGCCTTCAGTCCTGAGCTCTGTACGAACCAGAAGCCTTATGTTTTAGGTAGTCTATGTTATGATGAGTAGATAGTACTTCAAGTCTTAAGGCAACACTAGCAAACAAATTGATATGTTTAAATATATCAAATTCGTTCTTTCTGAACATTTTAGAATTAAAATACTGGGGAGGTGGAGACAAGACATCTACAGACAATTGTGCTTTAGCATTGCCCAACATCTTACAGTCAAGTTCGCTGTTGATAAAAAGAAAGATCTGCTGACTGCAGCACAGTTTTGTCTATATCCATTATATGTCTGCGCAATTATTGTCTACTATTATACAAACACCTATTTTTATAAGCAGAAACTAGGATTCTTAGTCTCAACAATTCCTTTACTCTTATTTATAGGATCTATTTATTCTAGCTAAAAAATAAAAAGCAGACTGACAATCACTTTATTCCAAGCTGTTCAATTACGTAGTTACTTGATTTCAACAGTGAATAGTTCAAATATGATACAAGCAAAGTGCTGAAATGGAAATAGCTGACGACAGGCTCCCACCTATAGGAAACAGGAAACATCTACTCTTTTAGGGTATCGTCATGAAACAGCCACTCAACCCTCCAGAGACTCCTTCTGGATTACAGGGAAATATTAGAAGGCTCAAACTTTCTTTTCTCCAAGGTTTTTATTAGAAGAAACTCATTCAAATTCAAACACTCCAATAAACAAGCAGGCAGAGTTCGTTACAAGTCCTCAAGGTACTACAAACCAGGCAAGTGTTTAGCCTATCTGAAAACTATCAGATTCAACTCAACACAGACGCGTTCTGTATTGTAATGCAATGCTTAGTTACTCTTTTTTTCTTGGCAAGCCTATGCATACCTTTAAAGAATACATGTCCTAGAAATGTCTGTTATAAAATAATCATTAAAAAACACGTGTCATTAAAAACCTGCTGTAGGTAACCAATGATAGCTGAAGTTTAGCTGTATTATTTTACACTATTTACCACTGCAGACACGACCAACATTCATTTAAGCAGCCATATACTACACAAGTATGTCAAAACACATTTCCTTTAACAGAAACCTGGAAAACGTTAGGCACGTTTGGAGATCAAGGCACCCACTCAGTTTTTAAGCACACATACCAATAAACATCCACCAAACAAGTATCTGCATTTCAGAGGGTGTATGGCTCTACTGAAATAAAGTTGCTACCTCTAAGACTGACATTAGCTATTTTATATCTAAGGAGAATTTTGCTAAGTGGGAAATTTTAGTGAATTTGTTCACTGGCTGGCAATTGATTTTTTTTTTACACATTTGAAATAATACATTAATATTAAGCTTTAATCTTCATATTAGAAGAGAAAGATGATGTTTCAGTTTCCTTACAACTGAAAGACATCTGAAACAGATAAAAGCACTCAAAGCAGTAAAGAAACCGTATGTAGAAATGCCTGTTAAGCACCTTCACTGTTTTTTTGTAATAGACTCCAGCTGTGGATTGCTCAAGAAGTGCACAACACTTTAACCTTACAATGGGAACATTTCAGGGTAATGATCTTCTCTGCCCATCAGATTACGGTATGTGTGCAGGAAGGAGACTGAAAAGCATTTATCGCAGCCACTACATTTTTTTACTTCTTAAATCGCAATACCAGCAAGCAAATAGAGAAGAAAACCTGGGAACAAAGCACCTAAACAAAATATCAAGGTGATTTTATTCATCACATATTGTTCCTTGAAAAGAAGAGTCCTGAGCAGCCAACTAGAGACATGCCTCCTTGCTGGACCAGTGTCTTGGGGAACCCCTTGAAAGGAGCCAGGATCACATTTCTCCTCTCCAGAGTGCATGGGAGACAGACACAGCAAGGGCAGATCTGCCATGTAGTAAAGACACACTGTGAAAAGGAACCTGGAGCAGAAACACAGGCAGACCTCAAAAGTGATGGAAAGAATTGTCTTTAGGCCTACAACAGAGTATTTATGCAATCCACAAGGCCACCGAACATCGCAAACTTGGAGAAGTGGTAAGCAGGCAGATATAATAAATAATAATATTGTCTCAACCTTTCACTTCTATTTTGACACTATAAACCTTGTGGTTCAAGCTTGCATCTTCATAAAGCTCAGCCCTTGAAAGTCAAAACCTTTTGGTATCTTTACGGAGCTGGAAACATGGAAACTCTTGGTCTCAACACACTTGATTTCTGAACTCCCCGCTCATAACAAGCTATGACACTAGATAATCAACTCCTATTGAGTGCAAATTGGCTTTTACCTTCTCATTTAAACTCGCTCACTCTAAAGGACAGAAGTTCACCTACAGCCATCACTTCTACCCTAACCAGAGCGGAACAAAAGAAAACCAAATCAAATATCCAAAACACCACAGCAACAGATCTCTCAAGAAACCATCCACAGGTACTAAAAGAAGTGCTACAAACATTGAAACAGAAGCATGACCATCCGCGTTGCAGTCTATCCTTCCTCCAGTTTTGTTGCAGCCACTGACATGTCTCAAACCTTTCATTGCCAGTTCTGTTCTGTGTCCTCCGGAGGAAAACAGTGCCGCAGAGCCACTGCTCACAGTATCAGTGTTCTCTCACTGCCAGGTCAGTTGAAATGATCAGGAAAGCTGAATTTGACAACTGCCAGGCATTCTCAACTTTGCAACATATCCTGAAAATGCAACACACTAAGAATGGCCATACACCACATTCAGATCTTTGGAGCCCCTGGAGCAGTAACTTCTGTTTTTCTAAACAATGCAAATCCAGACTCTGGAAATACACAGTTGTTTATTTATTCATGCATAAATGGCCTAACTGGAAGCTGGTATGCAACAGCTAAATGAGCAACTAAATCACTTCTCTGAGCATAATATGATGGGGGCAGGGAGGGCAGAAACCAGACAGGAACCGAGAATTTGTCCACCCAGAAATATGATTTAAGACATATATACACCATTGCTGCTGACAGTTGTTCAGATAGGCCTATTTTTCTAAAAAAAAAAATAAATTGAAAAAAACTGAAAAAGAGGAAAAAATATTCTCCTGCTGTTTGCCACAGCAGAGAGGCACCATCCACCATTCGCGTGACCTTGATTGAAGGAGTGCGAGTTCCCCACTGTGGGGCCAGGGAAGGCCACCGCAGCACCGACACCCAGACTCTCGGGGCTGGCACACTGACTCTGTTATACTCCATTTTGTACTTTTTGCAGGAACTTTGAAGAACCTTTCATCTGCCCTGCCTTCCAGAGGCATCAGAGCTACCACCTCACCCAAGTGCAGTAAGAACAAGGAAACATTTCAAAGAAATGGGGATACAAATCAATATGCATCCAAATAAACCACTGAAATAGGCATTAAGAAAACTGCTTCATAACCAGTAGGGTATTTTGCTAATAAATTTTTACTGTCCTACTGATTACAAAGCATCTCTGCTGATGTTTTTCTCAGTTGCCTATTTTTTATTCTACAATTGTGCAATGTCCGTACAACACCAGCTGGGGCCTCTCAGCACTATCATCAGAGCAATCTAAAAAAGTGACAAAAACGCTCTCAGTAAAGAATATATGTGTGTATATTTAAATATATTCCATTTTCCTGAACCTTAGTGACCTCACCTTGATTTCCTGAAAAGATAGCATTTTAAATGTACTTGTTTAGGAACAAAAACCCAATTATTATTTACACTTAAAAGGCTTGTATCGAGGTTCTCAAGGTATCAATAAAAATGACTCTTGCAACACAGTAATGAAGTGCACTAAGAAAGACCCACTAAGCTGCTCGGCAGGTGGATAAACTTTATCAGAATGCTTTTCTAAATATTATCAGCAGGACAGAGGGAATCATGTAACTCTTGCTATTTCTGAAACAAAACACATACAAGTTCTGCTTTTAACTATCTCATTGTATTCCTTAATAAAAAAATATAACTACGCAATAAATTAAATGCCTCGTCACATATAAAATCAATTGGATAAATAAGCAACAAATATTATACTGATTAAGATTTCTGACAAGGTTTTTTATTTAGTTTTCAAAACAGATTGTTTAAAAAAATCCAGCTGATACACATGGTTTTGCGTTTTTTCAATTAAAAATTGCATTGATATAATTAATTCTTAAGGGTATAAGTGAATTAAATTTATTTTGGTTTTGGCCTGCAATCATAAAACCAAAGAACAACACACAGCCAGAGAAGGTGTTTTTAACCAATATAAAAAGGTAAAAGTTCTTTACATCAACCCTCTTCTCTATCTTAATTAAATGAATGTTTACACATTTGCATAAGGAAGCAAATGTACATGCAAATAATGGTGTTTTTATAAAGTATAGAGTGGCTTTGTATTCAGGTACGTGCTGCCCTGTTGGCTGCAACTTAAATATTCAGGAAGACTTGGAGCTAATTCAGTATAAATCAGAGCTGTGGTGTCACGCATCCACGTCAGCTCAAGTACCTCGGTAGTCCATCTGTCTGGATGACAAATACTCGGAATACCAAAGTGCTGCCCAGTGAGGAAACCCCTGACACCACCTGGGAACCAGATCTGTGCTCAGAAAAGAGAACTGGAAATTGAAGAGGTAAACCCTGATCAAACACATTGAAAATCCAGACAGTGGTGGTTTGCCACAGTTGTGCCTGAACAGTTCTTAGCTCTCGCCAAATGGAGCATAGAATGAGCCTAGAGAGCAGCACAGGTACCCACCTGTCAGAGCACGCTGGACAGGGATTTCTCGTACAGCTTCACGTTTAACACCCAATGTCTAGCTCAGGTTCTCAGAGATGACCACATCCTATGCAATGACTACCATCAGCCCTCCAAGAAGCTAAACCTCTTAGCAGCAGTGACCCGACGGTGCAGGTTAGCTGATGGTGGTGGCTTTCACATTGTGTCACAGCTATAAACCAGCAGTGGATTAGAGAGGGGCAAAATGTTTGGACAACACAGCCCCAAAGCACTCTGCTTACATATAGCACCAAAACAAAGCAGTGACACGCACTGGCTCACTGGCCACGGCTGAACACAACACGCAGTACCTGATTTCTCATTCCTCAAATGATTCTTTCACTCTTTGCTTTCTGAAACCTTAATTCTATGATTTGGCTGGTCATCAAAGTTTTTATCTTTTTAAAATTTCAGGCAGAGCCCAAAGCCAACTGAAATCATTTGTTATCCACAAAGACTTTCTCAAGTCTTGAATAATCCCCTTTGTGGACAGTTATTCATTTTACATGATACTGCTCTGCAGTAACACCGAATGAATGCTACTACATCCTAATATATTCTGGACTGAAGAAAGCTGGCTGCTTGAGTCAAAGAGGAGATAATGACATAAAAGAGAAACCTATGCTCTAGGAATAAAAGCCAGAAACTCAGGAACTAGCACTGTCTGAATTCCAACACTGGCGTTCAGGAACTGAAGTACAGGATATCCCGTATGTGGGGGGTTTGCCATTCCACATGAGTGTTTCTGATTTTGCACAGATTCGTATTTCTCCTCTTCTGTCTGAAGTAAAGGATGAACCGTTTTGTAAAGTCTGGCTCTTTATGGAGTCAGTTGTCACACAGCTCAGGAAAGGACAGACTCTAAAGGAGAACACCTTTTTCAGTGTTTCAGCAAGTGAAAATCTTGAGAGGATCATAATCTTGTGCAGTAGTCCTTTGAATCATAAACTTCTGTGTCAGTACTCAGGAATTGAGCTGAGACAGGGAAAGTGTTGCACCTGTAATCTGCCCACAACCGGGGGGCCCTAAGCAGATCTGATTTTTAGATTGTGGTACAGCAATCTGGCAATAAAACCCAGAAGAGGATTCTTTATTACATCAAATATATTCAATTAAATCTCTGTATTTAATGTACTAAGACAACAGCCACATGCTCATCACTGCTTCCTAACAGGGTAAGGGGAACGGTGGTTGATTGTCTATGAAGGCAGAAATATCACCAACCTAACTCTGAAAAGAGAAATATATTCCAAATAAAAATATTCAAATACTGATCTCCTCCAGCTACAAAGGTATAGATCCAAATTCAGTAGCTCCAAGTGACACACTGTAAAATATCTGTAAAGTACTTTCCTAATAAATGGATGCTAGATCTTAGCAGCTAGAAGCCTCACTTTGCTGCTTTTCTATGGGTCAGGTCCAAAGGTTAACCTTCCGGGATACACAACAGTGCCTGCAAAGTATGCTTGAGTGTACTCATAATAGCTTGTCCTTTCATTTCGTACAACCAATTCCATGACAATTCTGCATCTTAAAAAAAGGCATGTGTAATTTGATAACCTTCTCTAAATAGGAAGCCTGCAATTTCAAATTACTGTATATATATGCATAGTAAATATACATATATAAGAAGCAAAAGATTGATATAGATAATTCTAGACTTCTTACTCAATTTAGTAACCATTCATTATATCAGAAATCAAAACGAGTACTCCTAAATTTTGAGTATGAGCATCATGTACAAATCGCTCAAAGCCTTCATGACAAACATTAGCATCCATGTTTATGTCAAAGGGTTAAGAGTTCAGCTAAACTTTTTCAACTTTCTTGATGGTAGCTTTAACATTTGCATTCTAGGTATCTCACACAGCACAGTGAGTGCTGTTTATTGCCATTATTGCCAGCGTAAATTTTTACATAAACTTTCTTTTGTTGCAAAAAGAAAATGCATTCTGTCTTCCGTAAGTGTATTTTGACTATAATTTTTTTAGCATACGTTATAATATTTTAATTGAAGCTTCTGCGTTGATAATGTTAATCACACTAACTTCTCACACTACTTAATTTTTGCTCAATTTTCCAAAGCGGACTTTGCAAGCAAATATTTTCTTTGATATGTTATTTAAGTGTATCAAAGAATGATAAAAATCCGTAAATCCGCAGGTAGAATATTTTGCAATATAATTTTCACTTTCTAATTTCTGTATTGATTTAGGTATTTAGTGATTTATTTATTTTTGCAACAGAGCACCTATTGATAAATTGGCTGTGTACGTTTGCAGATCAAGTCAAGAAATTAATGCCTATTTTTTAACTTAAAGACTGAGTTTAAGATCTTTTTTTCTTGATACAAACTCCTGAGAATCATTATTAGATAGGAAGATTAATATAAATTTAGAAAACACAAGTCTAATAAACATGTAGATCCTACTGGTAATAATCTTTAGAATTTATTCTGAGATGTTAAGCCTCAACCAAACATCTTGCTTGCTTTCACAAAGGGAACTACCTCCAACTCAAAGCCTGAAATTAGAAAGTGGTCAGGAACTGATCACATAGTTCGAAGAAAGTCTCACAGCTTCCTGCCAAGAAATTTGCTGAGATTTTACTGAAAGGCTAATGTGTGTTTAAGTTAGTAGACAATATAGGTATACAGTAGTAGCAGCTAATAGTGGAAGGATAAGGAAAACACGTAAGTAACAAATATACAACAAAATTAGGAAAGAATGGTTTGGGTATGTATCTTGAGTAACATAATCAGAAACACAGAGAGCACTACAGAAGAACAAAGACTTGTAACAGTGCTTCTCCCTTCCTTCTCTAAACTGATACTTCATTTCATTAGGTCACAGATGAAATATATAACTGCTTTTCATATCACTACCAAAATGCTTTTAATTTAAAATAGCTTTCTGGTCATAAAGTAATAATGTTATAAAACAGATCAGATCAACTTTCATTATTATTAGAAGGGGATAACAAACAAAAAGAAGAGGGAATTAATAATACAACTGTGTTTACTATTATTATTTTTGCAGATTTATGTGAACAGGGCTATCAGTTTTAGGTATTTAAGAGGCCATATAAAAGAAGTCGTCAATTTTTAGCCATTTCCAAATCCCTATATGACTCCCCAGGGTGAAATTCATTAAGAGAGGCCTAAGCAAGACAGTAATTGTGGGTAGTGCTCAACAGAGTGCCAAAATGTATGGCAATACTGGGATGTCAGCACAACATTTTAATTACCTTTTGTTTTTAGCATCCATTTTTACAGGCCTGTAAATAACTACCCATAAATCTTACATTTACAAAATAATACCATTTAAAACTGATCAATTTTAATACCGTGTAATCAATAGTTACAACACTGTGATTGAAAACTAAGACAGAAATGCAGCTTCAAAGACTTTCTTTCACCAACATTTGTTTTTCCTGATCAGTAACTCACACTAACAAAAAGATTTAAGTGAAACTTTACCAAATAACTTGATCCAGCCCCTTGTTTCACTTTGGAGCTCGGCACTTAGTTCACTCAAGTCAATACAGACACACCCTCCACCCAAAGGAAAAGACGGGGGTAAAAAACCCCAAAACTGAGCAAGCCACTATCAAAAACTTACTTCTGACAAACAGCTGACAATCAACACTGCAGAGAATTTTTGGACAGAATATTTGGAAAGAAAATAAAAGCCTTCTCAATTTATGTTTTAAAAACAAATGCTTACGTAGGTACACTAAGCTTTGCACCTTAACTGTGTTGGTATCAGATGGTGCATCAGTTTATAATTAACTGCCTTGCAAGAAATGGCATTCACCTTAAAATTTGAAAAAAAAAAAAAAAAAAGACACGCTAGACTTTCAAAAAGTCCTCCCAATCACTCCATAAAGCAATGAGTCAAGCACTGTTTTCAACTTAAAGTAGAAATAAGAACTGTGAGGCTTTTGGTAGAAGTCACTTGTATAGAACTCCTGCACGGAGACATTTTTCCTTCAAATTTCTTCTCTGATGGCCACATCCATGTTCAGACTGCAACCAGATGTCTGACATCCTTCTTTCTGATTGCTCCTTATTAGGCAGCCCTGTAAGTCAAAGTTTCCCGCTGTTACGAGTAATCTTTAGAGCCCTTTCTTTAGTTATAGGGCACTGGTGTATTACAGATGTCAGCCAAGGAGCAACAGGAGACTCCTGGAATGAAGCAGAATCCCCTAGGGCTTGTTTATATAAGAACATTGAATTGGAATAACTGGATGTGAATCCAAACCATTACAGCAAAACCAGCAGAAGATCAAGGCCCACTTCGAGTGCCTGCGCAGAGCA
>NW_010105349.1:3219-4358 GCF_000699245.1 Pterocles gutturalis | reverse complement strand
CAGTGCCCACCAGTATCACCCCAGTGCCCGCCAGCATCCCCCCAGTGCCCGCCAGCATCCCCCAGTGCCCGCCAACTTCTTCTTGAGCAGAGAAAGGAGTTGCTTCCATTGTATTTCTCGCTCTGCAGGGAATCTGCGGTCTCTTCGCTGCTCTCAGACCAGCCAGCCGGGGGTGAAAGAAGAGCCGCAGGACCCTGATCCTCCCCAGCCTCTTTCTTCCCTCAAAGATGATGCGCAGAGCAAGGAGCAGAAGTCTCAGGTTGTGGGTTTTTACCCCCAGCAGTGACACGAGTTTGCACGGTCTGAGCCCCGCGCGGGCTACTGTTAGGTGCGGTTAGGCTACTGTTGGGGTACCGTTGGGCTACCTAACCGTTGTGGTTTCCCCCAGGACCCTCCGGTGGTGAGTGAGAAGCTCCCGGAGTCCCCCAAAGCAGCCAGCAGCCCTCAGAAGAGCCCGGCTGCTGATATCCAGGCTGCGACAGAGGCTGCGGAGCCAGAGCAGGTGGCGGGAGCGACGCCGGTAGGAGATTCCCCTTCTCCCGGGGAGGCGGGGGTGCTGCACCCCTGGAGGTGCCTGGTCCAGGGTCTCTTCAACTGGTGTAACGTCTTCCACCTCTCTCTCATCCAGCCCTTTTGCTCTTCACCTCGCTGTCTCTTTGCCAGGCATGGATAATTTTCCTGACTCTTCTCCGGGGCTGCAAAGCCCTCTGGTTTCCTTGGAGTTCTAGCAACCATCCATCCCGACCCCAGCTCTTCTCCCAGGGCCAGATCCATGTCCCATCCTCATGCCATTGCATGTCCCCAGGTCGAGCCGGGAGCCGGGCAGAAACCCACGGACAGGCACGGCCAGAGCCCCCCTGCTTTGGGAATGGAGCCAGCCCCACCGGAGAAGAGCTCTGCTGGAACTGGGGAGCACCCTGAGGTTCGAGCTGATGCATCTCCTCTTTTTTCCCCTTCCCTGGGTGGCGTGGGCAGCCCTCACCGTGGGCTCTGCAATGCTTTGCACAGGTAGAGTCGTGCAGCCAGAGCGTCCCTGAGGCTGGTGCAGGCGATGGGTCAGAGCCCCCTGGTCCCACAGCCCCCCTGGAGCCCACCGAGAGGGTCCGTATGGCGTCCGGCTCCTCTGGAGAGGAGGGTGC
>NW_010105349.1:2881-3191 GCF_000699245.1 Pterocles gutturalis | reverse complement strand
CTTCCCGGGGGGAGTGGTAGGAGCCAAAGCTGCCTGCGATGGGGTGGGTCTCAATGCGTGTGTCCCCCCTCCCGGGTTAGAGCCCACCAAGGCGGCTGCAGTGGGCAGGGATGTCCTGGCAGCGCGGGACCCCCCACTGCTGCTCGGCCGCTGCCTTTCTTCCCCAGCTGCTTTCTTTCCCGCAGCTTCTTGGTGGCCTCCAGCCGTCCAAAACCTCTCAGGTCCCTGCCGGAGCTGCCCCAAAGCCGGACACAGAGCCCAGCCAGGCCAGCTCCAGCGTCTGCACCATGCCAGTGACCTCGCCAGGGAC
>NW_010105349.1:2477-2860 GCF_000699245.1 Pterocles gutturalis | reverse complement strand
AGACGGAGACGATACAGAGCTGGGGTGCCTCCATTCCCCCACGATCACCCCAAGGAGTCCCGAGGTCCCCGCACAGGGTGGGTGCCCTGGCTCAGCCCAGGAGCAGCGGAGGGGGATCCCTCTGGGCTCCCCGTTTGCGGGATTAGGGGCTGGGGTTAAAGCACAGCTTTGTCCGGAGGCAGAGCCCGTGTCAGCCTGGGTACCGGCTGTGCCGATAAGCAGGAGACAGCTGGGAGAAAAGCCAAAAAAATAACCAGAGGCTTGAGAGTGTGCTGGAGCGTAAACAACCCCACGACTCGGGCTTTAACAAAGCAAACGAGAGCATTGCAGAGCGGTTTAATTACTGCCTAATGGAGAGGAGAAATCTGCTCATGGGGCTCTGG
>NW_010105349.1:2123-2380 GCF_000699245.1 Pterocles gutturalis | reverse complement strand
CCCTGGCTGGCAGTCGGTACTGGCAGCCCCAGTTTGGCTCCAGCCTTGCCCCGTCCCTTTGAAGCATCTGACCCTTCCTCACCTTTCCCCCGCCCAGGCTGCGGGCAGCCAGCACTGGCTCTGCTCCACGCTCCAGACATCCATCCCGGCTGGCATGGACCTCCGCTCTGCCGTCATCCTGGCCAGGAAGGAGGAGATCGAGCTGGTGAGTCCCCCCTGGCCGAGGCGCATGGGGGTCTGGGACCAGCTGTGGGGTC
>NW_010105349.1:1742-1960 GCF_000699245.1 Pterocles gutturalis | reverse complement strand
GGGGGAAAAATATCCCAGGGGGGTTGCACACTGCTGGCAGGGAGGTTTTGGGGCGCCCCGTGCTGAGCCGGTGCTGCTTCCCCGCAGTCGTACCAGCAGTTCAGCCTGACCATCGCGGTGGTGGCCACGATGCTGCTGCAGAAGGAGCCCTCCATGGAGACGGCGCTGGGGCTGGCGCTGAGAGCCAACCTTCACCCGGGCCGCATCCCCCACCTCCG
>NW_010105349.1:1251-1506 GCF_000699245.1 Pterocles gutturalis | reverse complement strand
TGGGAGGGAGAGCGGCTGCGGGGAGCTCCCCTCTGTGCTTGCTCCTCGCTCTGTTCCTGGGTCACCGGGGTGGATCCCAAAGCCCCAGGTGATGTTCTTGTTCTGAAATGTGAAAATAAACCACCCCTGTTCTTTGCAGCCCCCACTCTGCTCTGGTCCCACGCTCCTAGAGCCGGCACACACAGGGAGGGGTCCCAGGGTGGACCCCAATCCTGGACCCACTATAGGGGACATATGGCTACACCTGGCCCACCG
>NW_010105349.1:0-974 GCF_000699245.1 Pterocles gutturalis | reverse complement strand
GTCTAAAGCCCCCACTGCCCTCCCCGGTGCGCGGCTGCTCTCCGGGGCTGCCGCCTTGTTGGAGATGATGGGAGACCTGGTGCGAGCCGCCGGCTCTCCCCTCCCTACCTGCTTTACCTGTTCCTAATTGCGGGAGATGCCGGCAGGAATTGCAGGCTGGGCTTTGCCAGCAGGTGCCTGGGGGAAGGATCCCAGCAGCTTCGCCCCACCAGCCTTGGGCTGCGTCCAAAACGCCCGTGGAACACGTTGAGACCATGGAAGGGGCTGGCAGGATGGCGGTGCTGGTTGAGGACCCCCCCCTCTCTGTCCCTGCTGCTAGGACACGCTGCAGTGCCTGCTGCTGCCCCGCGGCTTCACCATCCTGCCCCCCGCCCTCCCCGGGGGCTCCCTGCCCAGGGAGCTCATCCCGGGCTTGGGGATGGGCTTCCCGAAAAAGAAACCCTCTTCCTCCGAGTCCGAGTCCGAAGATGAAGAGCAGGTGGGACACCAGGAGTCATCCTCCTCCGTGATGTCCTGCAGGTCGATGTCCTCCGGCCGTGGGCTGTATCGGGCAGGGGCTGTGCCCGCTCGGAAGCGCAGGTTTCCATGGCCTGTGGGTGTTCGGGGGTCAGGACCCTCCAAAACAGGGTGGTTGAGGGCTCCAGACCCATTGGGACCCTCTGTGCTGGGCTGGGGGCTGGAGGCGTGTCTGGCTGGTGGTCCCAGCATCCCTGCTGCGTGCACAGCATCCCTGCTCCGCTCCTTCCCGGCTGCTCCGCGGTCCGCCGGGCTCCTGAAGGCTGGATGCACAGAATCCTGATCCAGAAACGCCTCTGGAAGAGGGAAAGCAAGGATGGGTGAGGAAGGGGAAGGCTGAGCCTGTCCTGCCACCGTCCCTTGGGGCAGGTGAGGGTGCCCCAAGATGTGACAGAGGGCTGTACCCATCAAAGGAAAGGCTGTACCCCCCAAACAGAGGGTGGTACCCCCCAAACCCC
>NW_010105348.1:16379-19070 GCF_000699245.1 Pterocles gutturalis | reverse complement strand
CCTACGGGTGAGGGCTGGCTATGGGCGGCTGGAGCATCCTGAACGGAGGCATCCCGGACCCGCCGCCGCATCCCCACGCTGCCCACGGGATCCCGGCTTCGTGCTTCCCACCGGTCAGCTGGGCTCCTCGTGTCCCTCCGCAGCCCCACTCTTGGCCTCGTGGGGTCTGGGGGATTGTTGGCCCGTGTGAGCAGCGGGATGCCCCTGCCGTACGGGAAAGCATTGGATAGGGGAGGGCTGGAGGGGATCTTTTTTTATAGCGGAGGTCTGAAGGGACTCTGGAGGTGCCTGGTCCATGCTGCTGCCTCGGAGCAGCGCTGAGTTAGTTCCATCAGGATGCTGATGTGGAGTTTTGGGTGTCACCAGGGTGGAGACTCCACAGCCTCCCTGGACACCTGCTCCTGTGCTTCAGCTCCCGGGGAGCTTTTTTGACCCTATATCTGTTTGGAGTTTCCCTTGTTGCAACCTGCACCCGTTGTCTTTCAGGTTGTCACCGTGCATCTCTGTGCAGTGGCACAGTCACAGCACAGTCTTCTCTCTACCTTCCCATCAGGGTGTTAATATTCCCCCTTAACCTTCTCTTCTGCAGGCCAAATCCCCCTGTTATCTCAGTCTCTCTTGCATCTGATAACTCTTGCCCCAGCTGTCTTGGTGGCCTTGTGCTGAACTTGCTACAGCCCATCAGCATCTTTGGTGCACGGCGGGGCCCGAAGCAGGACGCAGTGCTCCTGGGTGGTGCCACAGCTGCTGGATGGAGGGGAAAAGCCCCAATTTCAGCCTCCACAGCCAAGCAGGAGCTGGGAGTGGAGGGCTTGTAAGGTCACTCCACCATGGAGTGGTGCTCTCCTTCCTCTGGCTTCAGAGCTGGCGGCAGTGGCTGCCTGGAGCTGCTGGCAGTCCCTGCCCTGTCCCCATGCATGGCATCTCCCTCTGGCCCCCGGGGGTTCAGGCTGCTGTTCCTGCAAAGTATATCAGAGCCTACACTGAGGGGAGGCTCTCCATATGTGAGCAACCTTCTGCAGCATGGACATGTGGGGGAGAAGCAAAGTGGGATGTGCAGGAGGGGCTGAGCTGGAGGGGGCCAGCACGCTCACTGGGATGGCTGGAAATGGCCGTCGGGTTGTTTGCGTGGATGCTTCTCTCGCTCTTCTTCCGCTGATGGAGAGACCCGGTTCCCTCCGGCTTGGGGTGACAAATGCAGTACCCGGCGCTGCAGGGGAGTGAGGAGAGATTCCCACGGGTCTCTGAGAAGGAAGGGGCTCCCACATGCACCCATGGGAGGTAGGCTCAGCGCGGAGCCATGCAGGATAATTGGCTGCATGCCTCCGAATCCGTGCCCACCTGAGCGTTGGAGCAGAGGGCGGCGTGAAGTTTCATCTCCTCTGAGGGAATTGCGGGGGAAGACTTCCATGTGCTTTCTTTTGGTGAGAAGTACAACCAGCCCCTACCTCCCAAATGCCACGGCTAAGCAAGAGACAGCTCCACAAAATGCCAAGAGAGCCTGGCTCGTCCCCAGGGCAGGTGAGCCCCAAGGGGATTTGAAGCAAAAGAAGGGTGAGCCCTCGAGCTCTGGCCTCCAGTGGTATGTTAGTCCCCTGTGTTTTGCAAGCAGGCTTATTTCTGTACCTTGTAATTGCTTTACCGGAGGGTGGAGTAATTGGCTCCAGAGCTGATGGAGACAAGTGCACAATACGTGCATCCGGGCCACGAATGGGTAATTCTTTTAATTGGGCTGATAAAGAGATTGCGGCTGATCAGATAATAGATGGTTAGGATTAAATTTCCTTCCTAGGTGCCCCATTTCTTGTGCTGTCTTGTGTTTACCCTTTCCAGGGTAAGGCTTACCCTTCCCAGGGGGGACTTTGGGGAGGGAGTGTGAGTGCTGGGGATGAAGCCCCTTTCTTGCTCTCCCATGTGCTGGAGTGGTGGGATGCTGGAACAGGGTCTTTCCTGTGGGCTTTAGGGTCTTTAACACATCCTCCTTCAGAGGAGGTACGCGTGATGGCTGGGTGTGCTGTGGCAGCATAAGCAGGGAGCGCAGCTGCCATTGGGGCAGCCAGTGGACAGTTGCTCTGTGGAAAGGAAAGCGTGGGACCAAGTTTTTACTGTGGTCCTTTGGTGGGCGCAGTGCTGGAGCCTGCACATGAGCCCGGGGGCTCCTGCCATTGCCCCAGGGGAGGGTTTGTGGGTGGCACAGCATGTGGGTAAACGGCTCTCGAGAAACTGAGCTGAGCACCCGCCTACGTCTTTCTGGGACGTTGCTTGTCACCATCTTTCTTGCAGCTTGATGCTCACGCCCATGTGAAAGCTGGGGGAGATGATGTGCCGCTGGGACAGCAGCCCAGCCTTCCCCATCCCTGCTGTGCTGGGGGGTACGACCGTGTCCCCTCAAACCTGCTGGCCCTTCACCGATGAGCGGGTCCAGCCAGGGTGCAGGGCTTTGGATCCACTTTCCCCTATTGCGAGTGTGGTGGGGTGAGTGCCAGGTGCCCTGGAGGAAGACCAGACGGGGGTGAAGTTTGGCTGAAGTTTGTGATCTGCATGCTGGCAGGCTGAGAGCAGCACTTATCTCGGGACAGGCTTTTTCACAACGCACCTTGCTGCCAGCTTGCTGTTGAGCAATCCTCCTCCTCCTCCTTCTCCTCCGTGCATGCTGATTTTGCACGCCTGGAGCTCTGAAACCCTCCAGCC
>NW_010105348.1:8733-16344 GCF_000699245.1 Pterocles gutturalis | reverse complement strand
TCACAGGTGATGGGTGGCATTAGCTGCGCCTGGGCCAGCAACACCCGTGGGAGTCCCCAGCTGTCCCCTGCAGCAACACCTGGGTTTGTTTTCAGGATAGGTGGGATGTGCCAGGAGAGCTGTTCCCGCTGCTGTGTTTGCTCTTTGCTCCGGGCCTGACCTCTTGTGGGGCGGCTTGGGGACTTTTGATCTTGCTGGGGGGGAAAAAAGAAAGCGCCAGATATGCTGAGCAGCCATGCCTTTTGGCAGCCAACGTGGCCTCCTGGCAGAGCGAGGCTGGGGTGACAGCTAGCTCATGGTGGGGCTGTTGGAATTGGGCAGAGAAGGATCAGAATGTCGGGATCCAGCTGCTCCTGCAGGCTGGGGTCCTCCCAGCTGGGGTCCCTGCCTGCCGCCCGTCTCATTCCTCCAGCCCTGGGCACCCACTGGCGGCTCCACTGCCCTCCCGAGATCAGAGCAGGGGCTGCCACAGCGCCGTGAGCCCGTGATGGAGAAGGTGGCGGGACCGCTAATCTGCTTAGGAGTGGGAGCATCCTTTCCAGGAAACGCTGTAATCTCCTCTGGGGGCTGAGAGGAGGGAGGACAAGGGACCTCTTCCCTCCTTTGAACAAAAATAATGGTGAGAGAGAAGGGGCAGGGGGGCACTGGTAGCAGTGGAACGGTTGCGGGTATTTGCAAGGAGTCAGCCAGTGTTGAGAGGGGAACGGTGGAGCCTTGGGTGGTGCAAGGGGGAGAGTTTGGGGGCTGTTTGATTGTGTGGGTCCTCTTGGGGACTAAGAACAGATGCTCATAGGGTGAGGCCAGCCCTCTGCAGTGGGGGGGATGCTCATGCGGAAGGCAGCCTGAGCTCTGGTAGGCAGTGGGGGATGCAGCGTAGGATTTCCTTTACTCGTCGTGGTGCCGTGCCCAGGGAGCAGACTGGCTCCCCAGAGATTTGGCAAAGCCTCTAAATATAATTTCCAGCTCTGTTCTCTGTGGAGCTCTGTTTTTTTTCCCGGGTGACTTTGTGAGCTGAGGCTCCTGAGTTAGTTCTCAGCCATGCGTTCACGTGCTTGCTAACTCTTGTAAACGGGTGCTGGCTCTGAGATGCTGAGCTCAGGAGCAGAGCTAGGGCTGCAGGCTGAGGCCTGGGCTCCGTGACTTGGAAGAGACGGGTACTGACAGGAGGTGAACGGCTTCTGCTGGAGACTTTTGGAGGTAGGAACTCTGGTGCAGGACTGACTCAGGGACATACATGGACAAGGCGTGGAAATAGGGGAAACCTGTCCTGCTGGTTCGTGAGCTGGCACCAAGCTCCGAGGGAATAAGTGTCTCTGTCTTCATGATCCCAAGTCTGAGAGCTTTCCCTGGGCCAGTTCTCCAGTATTACAAGAGTAATAGCCCATATTTCTGTTGCAACTTGCAGGCCCAGCAGAAGCTGCAGTCTCTCTCTGGGAGCTGGGAGGCTCGATTCTCCTCCCCATCAGGATGGCAGGTGGGGGGTAAAGCTCTGCCAAGGCAAGGGATGGGGCTGTGCTGGCCAGGCCACTGCCCAGGGTATGGAGTCCTCCAGTCCGTCCAGGACACGTGTTAGACCTCTCCTGCCTGCGGTTTAGGGCTTGATGCCTGGAGGTGTTAACTTTGCGTGAGATCTGTTCCCAGGGGAAACTTCCTCATCGCACCAGGGACTAACTGCGAGGACCCAGTCCCAGGACCTCTTCCCAGTCCCTGCTGTCCCAGACAGTAGGAGTTCATGGGCCTCCTGCCTCAGCCCTGCCTGCAGGCAGGTTGTGCTGTCTGGGTTAGGCTGACAGTTCCAGTTTCTACCTGCAGCACCTGGGAACAGTCTGCCTGAGCTTTGCCCATCTCATGGCTGTCAGCCTTTCCCAGTGGTTCAGGGCCTGGGGAAATGAGCTAAGCATCCCCTGTCTCGGGAGCCCTGTCCAGCCATCAGGGACCAGTGCAAGCTGGGACCTGTCTCTGGGAGATGCCGTACAAGATGCGGGTACATGGCACTGGTGTGGTAAGCCCCTCTCTGGGCGAAGGTCTGGCCAGAGCTAGTCCCACCTTTGGCTGCTGCCCCGTCCTCCATGTGCCCCGAGTTGGGGGGTATGCGTTTGGCGTGCCTCGCGGGCTGCTGCCCGTGGGCATGGCTGAGCTGCTGCTGTGGCTCCCAGGGCATTACCGCAGGATGTCGGCTCGTGGCGGGCTCTCGCTGAGCTGCAGCCTGATCCCAGCCTCATGGGGGGGCTGCCAGACAGAGAGGTTTGAAAATCTGTGTTCACCCCCCTTCCCCAGCTCCTCTCGCTCCATCTCCCCTCCCCAGCTCGCCAGCTGCAGCTGGGCTCTTGGCAGGGCGGGAGCAGTCTCTGCTCCGAAACACACGCTGTGGCTTTGCAGAAAGTCACATGGCCCCGCTGGCTGGCTGTCCCAGGAAGTCAGGGGAGCTAACGAAGAGGCTCGTTGCAAAGGGTTTTCCCCTTGTTTTGGCACAGGTCGGCTCCCCCACGAAACGGAGGTAACAGCCCGTCCCTCACTTACCGTTGGCAGCCCAGGTGCAGATCTGGAGCCAGAGAGCGGGGGGACTCCTTCCTGCCCACTCCCCCCTGCCTGCTGGGGTGGGGTCCCACCTCCTCTGTTGGGCTGGGCTTGCCAGTGGGATGAGGATGGAGAGTTAGGGGGCAGAAGTAGCTAAGACAGCTCGGAGCCTCTTCCCAAGCTCTCATCCTCTGGGCACAGCCCATAGCCGTCTGAGAGCTGGGGGCCATGCAGACAGCCATGTGCCAGCCCCTCTGTGTGAAAGTTCCTTCTCAATCAGATTATCTGTATCTCATCCTGCCTCGCCGCCCCAGCCCCGGCTGGGAGCTGCTGGGATCCAGCGCTAAGCCTCTTACCACCCAAGCCCGAGGTCACCACGCAAGGGGACGTGGCATGGGGCACTCTGGCAGCAGGCGCCCAGCAGCTGCTGCTGCTGAAATGTGCCGGGGGTGGGGGGGGGATGTTTTCTGCAGGGATTTTGTGGCTGTCAAAGGCTGGCAGATGGCGGGATTAAGAGGCAGCAGGGCTCCTGTCCTGTGAGAGCTGCCAGGGCGCATGGTCGGAGGCACTCTGCTCCCCAGCCCAGCTCCCAGTGGAGCTATGTGTTGCCCTGGGGTCAGGAGATGCTCTGGCAGAGGCTGCCAGTGAGGACCCCCTGCCTGGGCTCAAACAACAGCATCACCCACCCACGAGTTTTCTTATTGTTTGAACAGTGGAGGAAGCAGAAGTGGTGGAGGCAGGTGTCAGAGGGGTCCCAAGAAAGGTGCTTCCACTCTGCACTGGGTCAACAAGAACTTTTCTTGCCGGCCCCTGGCTGGCGGTGGGTCAGGGCTCCCAGGGCTGGGAGCAGGTGAGCTGCCCTGCCCTGCCCAAACAATGCTCCTCCATGTGAGGCGAGGCTTGGCAAGTGCCTTCGTGATTTGTTTGAAATTCAAATCCATGCCTGGACCCAGTGGTTAAGGCAAGGGCTGCCAGGAGCCGGGCTGGCGCAGGGGAGGAGGGAGGGAAGCAGGGCTCCCTCTCTGTGCCAACCTGGCCCTGGTCCCTGAGCCGTGTGTCCCATGGAGGTGCGGGGCCTGGGCACCCTTAGGCTCTTGATGCTGGCTGGGTTGGGCTGGAGGTGACTCTGGACTGGGCTGGGTTAGCATCCCAGGAGCTGGAGTGTGGTGCTTGATGTTTGCTGACTGGCTCTGAAGGGAGAAACAGCCTTGGAGACCTCAGCTCCATGGGCAGGTTGCCTGCGTTAACCTCCGTGGTTGACAGCAGGGGCAGTGGCACGGGTGCCATCGCGTCCCCGGGGGTCTGTGAATGCTGAGGCTGTGGGCGGACCAGGCGGGATGGAGGGATGGCACTGCGGCAGCACAGCCATGGAGAGGGAGGACAGTGCTGGGTGGCCATGTGTGTTTGTGGGGAGGGCTTGCTGACCACTCTCTTTGTGTCCCTAGACTCCACCTGCCCCACAAAGGTGTGTTCACTTGTCTCCAGGCCAGCCAGCCCGGCCGATGGGGATCCAGGAGGATAAAGCACCGGCCGGCGGTGTATAAGTACGTGGTATTTTTCTTGGCTTGCACAGGCTGTGCAGTCCCAGCAGCTGCTGCAACGTTTTTGCTCAAGAGCTCTCCTCCCTCCCACCCACGTCTCACCCCACGTCATCCTTTTGTGTCTGCACTAACCAAGGCCACCAAAAGCCAGGCCACCTGTGTCACTAACCTTCTAGAGGGCAGCTCGCTGCTGGACTTTCATCAGCTAACATGGCAGCTAACACGGTGTTTGGGGTGAAGGTCAGTTGAGGTCTTCCTCCTCTGTGTCCTGGCTGTTGTGGGCAAGAGGGCCATAGCACCGAGACCCTGTGCATGCTGGGCACTTTGAACACCTAAGCTGAGAACGCTGAGAGGGTGTTTTAGCCAAATGGCTGAAGCAGGCTGATGTTCAATAGGGCTGGGGCTGCCAGACATGATGGGAAACCAGGGCCTGGGAGGCAGTTGTGATTGCTGGGACGTAGTTGCTGTGTGGGAGCCAATACCTTAGGCTAGCCATGGTGTTGGGGGCTCAGGAGATGTGGAGGTAGGGACAGGTCCCAGTCCCCATTCCCAGGCTCCCCACACTGTGGTCTTTGTGGAGCAGCACATCAGCCTGGTCAGGATTTGGCTGCGCTTGTGTGAGTGCTGTGCAGAAGCACCGTGGTGGTAGACCCCCCCTGAGGACTGCTGCTTCCTGGCTTCTGCTGAATGGTTTCGCTGGTTAGCCACTGCATGGTGTCCTGGGCCTTTCCAAGCTTCTCGCTTGGTCTTCAGCTTGCCCGACCTCGTAGACACAAAAGTCTCATGTCCCAGTGCTGCTTGGGGTGGTTGGAGGTGTTAGGGGCAAGAGGCAGCGTCGCCAGTTAGTGCTCTGCAGAGGGGAGGCGGGTGGGGTTTGGAGAGGCACAAAGTGCCAAAGGCTGAACACCAGAGGGCACGGTTGCACACCAGAGGGCACGGTTGCTCTTTGTCACTCTGCTGTGCAGCTCGGGCCCCTTCCCCGGGGTTTGCTTCAGCTGGGTGTTGTGGCACGTCCCCTCTGCAGGGTCGCTGGCCTTGTCTCCTCGCTCCTGGTTTTGCTTTCCTCTCTTCCACAAGGGAGGGCTTGGCAAAGCATCTGTGTGGAGCTTTTTTTGTGCTGTCGTGGATGAAGTGGCCGATGAGCTCACTGGCCTGAACTTGTCAGCCACTGCCGCAGGCTGGCGGATGGTCAGAAGTAAACCTCCCCCTCAGGCTGGCTGATGCTCAGAAGCAAACCTCCAGCCCAGGCAGCTGTTAGTCAGCTCACCGCTGCACGGGCATGCATGTCCTGGTCACACTTGGAGCCACACAACGACACCCGCCCCACCTCTGCACCTGGAGCCTGGGTTGCTCCCCCCACTTCGGTGGTCTCGGAGCACCCAGTGTCACCCCGAGGGAGTGGGAGCAGAGAAACTGTGGGAGCAGAGTGAGGCAGCCCTGCGCTGCTGGTCTGCAGTGAAGTGTTAGCTCACGCCGGGAAGGGGGAGAGGGGTCTGCTCTCTGCACAGGTGGTGCGTCTTCGCCTCTCTGAAGAATGGGGCAGGGAAAGGGCCTGTAGGTGCTGGCAGGCATGAGGATGTTAGGATGAGAAAAGAAAAGGAAGCACGTAAGAGCAGATATGCTGAGGGCATTCAGAACAAAAAAGGTGGAGGAGAAAAAAAAAAATTAACTTTTCCTGCCCTCCCATTCGTAGCAGAGGGACAAGCTGACATTTAGCAAAACTGAGAAGTGATAGATTTAACATCGCTAAAAGGAGTTACTTTAATTTTGATGTGAGGAGGGGAAGAAAAAAACTCAGTATCTCACTGCCGTGAGGTGAAAAACTAAAACCAAAGATTAGACTTGATATCAGTAACAGGGTCACGGTTAAACCAACAAATGCCTTTTGGGTGGCAAGTCGGCATGTGCTTTGCTTAGTCACAGGGTCACGATGAAGGCTTGGGACACAGAAATAGGAGGTGTCTTTCCTGTGTCAGCCTCAGGCTTTTTGGGGGTGGAGATGACTGGGGACGGGGTTTCTCGGGGATGCTGAGCAGTCCCCCCTTGCAGACACCTGCAGGGGCTGCCACTTGTGGTGTGGTTTCAGGTGCGTGGGACCAGAGTCTCCTCGCTTGGAAAACCTTGTTTAGGGCTGTGTGGGGTGGGAGCTTCTCATCTCAGAGCAGTGGTTTCAGCCTGAACACAGCGGACTGAAACCTGTGACAGCAGCACGAGGAGCTGAAGGTCTCCCTCACCGCCCATTTGCCTGTGTGCGTGTTTGCAGGGTGAGGGTTTGGTAAGTCATGGGGGGAAGGAGGAGAACAGTGGCAGGAAGGTTGACTTGGCTGGCTTGAGAGGGCTCTGGGCTTCCCACTCCCACTGCCTCCAGGGAAAGGGGCTTGGAGAACCAGTGACATGGTCTCTTGCTGCTCTGCTTGACCTGGAAGGGACTTTGGGGTCAGCTAGAATCATCTCTAGGCATCCTTCCAGGCTGTTTCCATTTGCAAGTCTGGGTCCTGCTGGCTCAGGAGGGAGGTGGGACTGTGACAGGGGTGAGGAGCAGTATGTGGTGTCAGTGGGGGTCTCTGCTGTGCATAGACCACAGGGGACAGGGACAGGAGGGGGGACATGGGGCAGTCAGAGTCCCTTGGCTGGAGAAGGGGCTGGGGATGAACTGTACAGCTCTCTTACCAGGCTTCTTTGCTCTGGATGGGCAGTTTGTTATAGCACGATTTTAATTTCCTCTTTGCTAAATATGCCAGGAAAACATCCTGCCAGTCCCAGCAAGTGGGTCTTAACAGCGATGAACTGGGGATGTTCCTGTGGACCCTGCTGCAGCCTTTCCTCCTCCCGTGGTTGCAGCAGGCACTGGAGCCACCCGGGTCTGTGAGGATGCCGGGACCTGCTCGGCTGCTAATGGCAGCTGGCCCTTTCCTGGCACCGGGAAGGGGAGGCTGAAGGATGCATACGCTGTGTAAGGAGAGGAGCAGAGCGCTCTGTTCTTCAGCAGCTGCTGTATTTGAGGGCAGATAGTGCTGAGCAGAGGTGAGCATTTCCTACTGCCTGCCTTGGGCATCGCCAGCTCCCTTTCCCTGCCGGCGCTGTAAGAAAAGGACCAAACGCGATCCCTGCAGCAGCTTTGGTGGTGGAGATGTTTCCTCTTGTGTCCTCACCCACCCCCAGCTCCCACCGCTTCACAAAGGCCACCTGGTCCTCCTGCAGTGACAAACACAGCGGTGGCGGTAGCTCAGCCTTGGGGCCTGGCTCCCCTCTGGTTAATGGTTTCCTGTGAACTGCTTTCAAGATACCCATCGGGGAAGGCAGCTGGCCGCCTTTGCAGCGCTGGCAGCAACCTCCCCTGACGTTTTGTTATGATCGTTTTATTGTAGCCTCCCTCCGGGCCCTGAGGATGCTGGGCACGGTCCAAACTCGCGCACGCAGAGAAGAGCTCCCCGTCTAATTTTAGCTGTAACGTGTAGGCAAGGGGACGGGGCAGGCAGGGGGAGGCAGGGTGTGAAAGGACGAGGTCCCAGCTGCGGCCACCCATGCTGACTCACTACGGACACATGCATGG
>NW_010105348.1:8360-8695 GCF_000699245.1 Pterocles gutturalis | reverse complement strand
GACTCACGCCTTGCGAGCACAGTGGAGCCAGCTGGCCTTCGGCGTGACCCCCCCTCCCCTCTGTGCAAAAGCCAAAGCAGAGGTGGGTTCGTGGCCCCAAAAAGGAGTGGGGTTGCATTTGGGCAGGAGCAGGTCCCTGGGGACAGCGGGGGGACCTGGGGTAGTGGCAAAGCGTGACAGGGAAGTCCCCAGCCTGGCTGCAAGAGGTCCCCGTGGAGGGTTTGCAGTAACAAGGGGAGGTAAAAAGCTCCTGAGATATCTGTGAAGCCCGCCCAGACCAGGCACTGTCCATAACTCAGGAGCCAACACAGGCTGGACTCGGCCGGGGGGGCTCT
>NW_010105348.1:7527-7751 GCF_000699245.1 Pterocles gutturalis | reverse complement strand
GGGTGGCGGGGGGACCCCTCTTTTTCTGCACCCCTGCCCCGTGCGTGCACCTCCGGCCGGGGGCGAGCTGGCCTCAGGGCTGCGCGGAGAGGAAGTGCCGTTGGTTATTTTAACAAGCGCTGTCAGGGTTTGCAGCGTGAGGAGGAGGCGGAGGGAGAAGCCGAGCGCTTGCTCTCCAAACTAGGACTTGGTTGGGGAGGGCTGGCCCGCCGCTGCTGCCGTGC
>NW_010105348.1:7109-7512 GCF_000699245.1 Pterocles gutturalis | reverse complement strand
CACTCGGCACCTGCAGGGACCCCCGCGCCGCTCCGGATCAGGTCACGGGGGCTTTTCCCCATGTTCTCCCATTCTCCTTCCTCCTCTTCCTCCTTGTCCCTGACTTTTTGCTGCTTTCGTTTGTGCTGGGTGGGGGATGGGAGGGGGCCGGGGGAGCCAGCCCTTAGTTTGTGGGTATAGTCTGAGCAGGTGTCAGGTCCCAGCCTGCTGGGCAAGGGCAGGGGGGAGCAGACCCTGGAGTCAGCCTGAGACCCTCAGCCTTGCCCCTGCTGAGCCGTGTTTGCGCCTGGAGGCCGGATTGAGCCTGTGGGGCTCCGAGCGGTCCCCAGGGCTGAGGCAGAGGCTCTGCAAAACACAGCTGCTGTGGCACTTGATGGCAGCTGGCTGTTGTTTCCCCTTTGGA
>NW_010105348.1:0-7040 GCF_000699245.1 Pterocles gutturalis | reverse complement strand
CCCGCCTTGGGTGCCATGTGGCAGAAGACAGCGGGGTGGGGAGCCAGCCTGTCCCTTGCTGGGACCCCCGGACGTCAGCCGCTTTGCCCTGGGATAGTTTAGGGAAGCAGGACAGACTTGTGGCCATCTCTCCTGGTGGCAGTGAGGCACTGTGCTCCTGCTGGGAGCACAGGGATGCCCTTCCCTATCCCTGCCCTGCCGTGGGCTGGAGGGAGGCACGCGGCTCCCATCTCCCTGTTATCAGTGCCTGTAGCTGAGCACTTGGGGCTCTCTTGGCTTTGCTTTGGGAGACGTAAAGGTCTTTGCATGCCTCTGGGAGGTCCAAGGACTTCCCAGCCCTGGGAATCTCTGCCTGTGCTCTGCTTCTGCCACGCTGCAGCTTTATCTTTACACTGAGTTCACTGCCTGCTCCCTGGGGCTGCTGCCCTGGGCAGGATGTCATCCCCACGCTGGAATGTCGTCCTGTGTGCTGGGAGAAAACTCCAGGGTTGCTCAAGGAGTTTGGATCAGACAGCTGGGCTGTGGGACTGGCCTCCCTTTAAATAGCACGTCCCTCACATCCCCTCCTGTACAGAGCCATGCGTACCAAAGGAGGGGACCAGCCCTGGGGAGGACAGTGGGAGCCTGCTAAAGAAGCCACAGGCGGAGCACCCAAACCACTGGGGTGCCCTGCCAAGCCCCCCACTACTTTGCTTCATGCATGTCCTTCTGCAAACGGAGCGCAGAGGGAAAGAAGAAACTCTCAAAGTCTTTCCCAGCCAGCGTTGCTGGTCCTGCTGAGGTGACCAAAATAGAAACTGCATGGCCGACCTCTCCCCCGACCCCGCTCTGCCTGGGCCATGGCACGCCGATGGTGGTGGCTCACCCTCTGTGTTTCATCCTGGGGTTAATTCGCTGCCTGAGGCCGTCAGTCTTGCTGTTTGTCTCCCCAGCCAAAGGCGGCAACAGATTGTTTAGATCAGGGCTGTCGGGTTTCTTGATAACCAGGAGGCATGTTATTTACTGTGGTGGCAAATAAACTTCATAATGTTATGATGGTGGAAAGTTGTCAAGGAATATGAACGCCCAGAGTCAGCCAAGGAGCCTCCAAGGAGACGGCTTTGGTTTGAATTAAGAAAAAACACTGTCTTCCATGGATTTTGGGAAGGAAATCACATTGTTGTAATCGGAACATTACTCTGAGCCTTAGGGCTGGCAAACTCTTGACTTTATGAAGTGTAAGTGGAGGGTCTGAGCTAGTCTGGCGGATGTGCTGTTAAGCAGGGTTCGCCCTGAGAAAGCAGTGAAGGGGAGGTGGCACCAGGTCATCCTGCAGAACTTGGGGAGAGGTGGAATGCAGCTGCCACCAGAAGGATGTGGGGTTATGCTAGGAACTGTAAAAAAGTCTCAGACCCTTTTGCTCACTGCCCCTGGTCTTCCCAGGAAGCTGAACTTGAGAGCATTTTCTTGTGAACGGCCAGGCATGCGGGGGTATCTGGTCTTTGCTTTGCCTTGATGGAGGCTTGGCCAGGTGGTGGGGACCGCGCTCAGGTTGCTGCATTGCCCTGGGCAGTTCCTTCCACCTAGGTTTGCCCCTTGCAGAAGCTTCCCATGACAAGCTGCAAAGCTGTGGTGTTTTTTCTCCTTTGCCTTGCCTGCAACCCCTCCTGCAAGGAGCTGCTGGTCCTTGCGTCTGTCCCCTCACCTTGCTCGTTCAGAGAAGGCGGCTTGGAGGCTGCACATCCGTGGTATGGTGTCCCCAGCTCCTGATGGAGTGTGAATAACCAGAAAGTGCTGTGGGGTTAAAGTTAGTGTCCGTGCCTCATCCCTGGTGTGGACTGCGTGGTGATCTGCCTGGGGCACCTGCAGTCAGTAGTGGTGCTGAACTGGTGATGCTGAGCCATTGCTGCCAGCTGGAGTGTGCCATGAAATTAGTCCCCTGAAACAAAGCCAGTGGGTGAGTTTTGCTTCTGGCTATCTTGTGCAGGGATCCTGTTAACTTTTCATGTCTGGGGTGTGTCAGTGTATTTGCATCGGGTCCACAGCAACTGCTGCGATGCTGCAGAGGAGAGGTGTGTCTGCGTGGGAGCAGGAGGCTGCGAGTTGTGCTCTTGCTCAGCTGCGTGCAAGATGGGTACAAAGCGGCCAGACTCACGTTGCTGGCTGCCCCTTGTGAAGTCCTGGGGCCTCCAGGTTGGTCAACCAAAGTGCCCAGTAGCACAGGGTTCTGAGCAAGTTAGCAAGGCCCTTAGATGTTGGCAGGGGTGCCGTGCTGTCACTGTCCCTGCCCCGCAGCCCTGGCAGGGGCTGCTGTGCAGCTCCCTGCAGAGATGGGTGCTGGGGCTGCACGTGCAGAGACCTCAGGGCTGGGAGGAGGTCCTCTGCAGCTACACGCATGTGAGCACCAGCCTGTTTCTAAGCCCTTGCTGTGCTGTCTCACTAGGGTGGAGGTCTGAAGTACTCTGGATCAGCTCTCAGCTCACTGGGAAATAGGCAGGGAGCTGTTCCTCTCTGAATGCCCTGCAAGGAACAGAAACTGCTTTCTGCAGCCTGGAGGGGCAACTTTTAGATTGCAGCAGTGATCTCCTCCGCAGGACGAGGGTGACAGTAAACTGAGGATGTCCTTGGCCACGGTTTGCCCTGGAAATGCCACGCTCTTGCAGCTGTGAGCCTGGGAGCGAGGTGCTGCGGCCTGTGTGGGCGGTGACATTTGTTGCAATAGATCAAATGAATGAATCCTAAAATAGAAGGTGAGCACGGCCCGTAGCTCACCCCTCACGGTGCTTTGAAAGGCTCGTGGTTTGTCTGGAACCTCCCTACCCCTGTGCTGGGGGAAGCCCTGTCTCCTTGCTCATGCTGGACCCAGCATGGGGGAGCTCCAGACTTGGTTTTATTCGCGTGATGTAGGAGAGATTACAGCTGGAATGGAAATTTTAGGTAGAAACAAACTGCACAGAGGCTGGGAACTTACTGATCGCTGCTCACCTCACTGCAACCAGAGCCCTGAGGGCTGCACCACATCTTGACCAGTGTGCTCCCTTCCCCGTCTGGCGCAGGGGCACCTTCCTCAGCAGACCTTGTGTGTGGGTTGCTCTTAGGTGCACTGGAGAGGGCTGGCTGGGGAGCCTGAGGGAGAGGAGAGGTGGGTGCCTGATGCCTGGGAGCAGGAAAGGAGAGCAGGGACAGGATTTCAGCTGGGGTGGTGTGAGGACAGCAGCGTACATGGGAAGATTGAGAACCAGAGCACTGAAAAGAGGAGGATGTGTGCAAGCTTGCGATGGGAACAGAGGCTGAAGGCAAGCAGTGGTATGTCAGTGGGGCGGGGATGAGCAGCAGCTCCCTGGATGGGGCTCCCTGGGCTCTTGTCCCTCAGTCCCTCTGGTGTCCTGGCAGGGAGGAGGCAGAGGGGCAGAAGCCCAAGAGATCTTGGTGTCACGCAGGGGTGGCTATTAATAACGCTTACACTTTCCCTGTGGTTGAGTTGTGCAAGTCAAGTGTTCTTGCCAGGGGAAGACAGCTTGTACTGCTTGCACGCTACCAGCGCCAGTGCCGCAGCAGCTCCCCAGAACCCATCAGGACGCAGCCAGCCACCGTCAGGATGGGTGCTTGTCATGGAGCAGGGCAAAACTCTCAGACTCTTTTCCCTTGCCGTAGCCCCATGATTGGAAAAAATGCTTTCCAGTCGACTAACTGGAGGTTTACTGAAAGGTCAGGAGACTGATGGTGTTTTTTTTTAAGTCCAGACTTCTCTAGGGCTCAAGGCTTGTGTGTTGTGCTGCCGGTGGTGTCCTGCAGAAGGGTCCTTTTGCCACCCTTGGTGCCAGGAGCGGGATGCCAGGTTTGACACTATGTGGATATAATCTGGGATCTCTTGCTTCTGGGTGCTGGCAGGAATAGACCAGGCTGCTGGAGGGACAGAGGGAATAATCATGTAGATGAAGAGCCGAGCAGGTGTATGGCGCAGCATCCCTCTACATGTCTGAGGGCACAGAGGGCCTGTTCAATTGTGGTACATGGAGGTTTGCTTGAGGCTAGAGAAGCAAAGCAGAGTAACAGAGATGAATGTCAAGAAGCTCCTGATGTGGGCAGAGCCTGTGCCTTGGGGGACACTGCGTGTTTAGCCCTAGGAGTCAGCCTTTCTGGTTTTGGAGCTAGCACCAGTGAAGAAGGCATGGCTGCTGGCTGGCCAGAGAGCAGGATCTCCGCATCAGCCCATCTGCAAGCTCTGTGTCTACTGAAGTTACAAGATGCAAGTTTTCCCTCTTTGATTCCTGCTTGACTTTCCAAGGGCATTTAGATCTTGCCACCGAGGTTAGCTCTGTCCTTAGACTCTGAGTGCCCAGGGAGCTTCCTGCAGCATCCCCCTCCTCCCCAGCTCTGGAGCACAGCACTGCTACCCGCCCACACTCCGGGACCTGGTTCTGCTTCAGCAGCATCTCTGCCCACCGATGCCAGGCTGAGGAGCGAGGGCTCTGGTTAGAAAAAAACCAACCAAAACCCTCCTAAGAGCTCCAGCTGCAGATCATGAGCAGACCAAAGCTGCTGACTCCTTCCTCATTCACAGAAGGAGATTGAAATGATAGTGCAAAGCTGTTTGTAAGTAGAGTTGGTATCCTAGTGCGTGCAGCAGTACTTCCTTTCCCTCCCACCCTGCAAATGCCAGGCTGCCTCCATCCAGCCTCCGTACCTAACTGAGCCGAGCCATGCAGCCTGCAGAGCAGCGACAGGCGCCAGCTCTTCTCTGTCTTTTCTCAGTGACAAACAGTGGAGATCCCAGAAATGTGTTGGTGTGAGACCAAGGCTTAGCTCTTCTCAAGCTCCTCTCTGCCCAGTGCATGGTTCCCTGGCTGCTCTGCACGCAGCTCTGCTGGTGCACGTCAGCCCTGGGCAACCCGGCAGTCTGTCCATCTGCTCCGTCAGCAGCAGCTCTCAGCAGCTGCGATTTGGAGCTCAGATTGGAAGTGAGTTGCGAGAGATGAGGATATCTTCACCATCATGTCTGAGCTGTCAGATGGTTACCCGCTAATAACCTTCACCGCTGGTGGCCAGAGCCTGAGTCCATGTGCTACCTTGCAGACGGCCCTGAAGATAAAAAGGACCATAATCAGCAAGTACCCAAACATAAATGTCAAGCCAAGGTTGTGCTAGCAGATTTCCTCACGAGACTGTGGTGCAAAAAGGAAGGAAGCTGTGTTGAGAGATCTTCCTGCTCAGAGCAGCAGCTCAGCAAGCAGCCCAGCAGCTTCATGCTGGCGGCATACTTGGGGCAAGAGGGAGCATTTGTTCAGCTCATTTGGGATGTAGTTGGACAGCAAGTCTTCCCCAGCAGCTAAAGCTGGCCAGGAAGGGTCTGCTGCAGCATGCCACACTCAGGCAGTGTTCTCTCTTGGTTTTTTTTAAATGTTTTATTTGTTCAGATAGCTTTTAACACCTCTTGGTGATGATGCAGTTTACTGTGCATCATCGTTTACTATGTATCATCCTGCAGACAATGGGGAAAAGGAACAGGGATGAAGTACTGCAGGGTCGGGGATGGGCTGGAAGCAGGGTGATCAGCAAAACATGCTTTTGCCCTCCAAGGAGGTGGCATTTTGTATTTGCTTTCAGTTCAACCAGGCTTTAGCTGCTCTGATGCTGCTCTCTGAACTGCAGATTCCTCTGGAGCGCATCGCTGTCCTTCCTGCCCTCCCTGTGCTACGTTACTGAGTACAGACATGGCAACAAAACTGTAGAAACTAAAGAGCTGGCTTCTTTTCATACCAGACTGGAGAAGACCGAACCAAGCCTGACCTTCTCCAAAAATACAAACTCAGCTTTGTACTCATCCAAAAGAAGTAGAGGTAGAGCCTCATGGGTTGCTTGTGGTACAAGCACTAAGCAAAAGCTCCAGTTTGCAGTTCAGAGAATAACACATATGTCCCATCGTACATGCATATCCCAAACAAAAAGGGAAGCTTCTGACAAATTTGCCCGTTTGTGTGGACCTCAGGGCAGTGGAGGTGTGGGCCAGGGTGTTCTTCTGAACGTCCTCTGGTATTGCTGATCTGCAAGCAAGTGCATAAAAGAGCATGAGAAGGAAGGGAGGTAGAAGCAAGTGCAGCAGGTGCCAGCCTTAGTGCAGTGGTGACTGCTGTGTCCGTACCCTCGTGATGGGTAGAGAAGCTGCTTTGTACAGCGTGGAAATTGTTGAGAGTGATGGTGGTGTCTTGGGTGTGCCTGCAGGCCACCGTGGTCCAGAGTCCCCTGCCTTGGGAGCAACTAAAGAGCCAGAAAACTGTGGGTCTTGGTGGTTTTTTTGAGTTGCCCTTGAATAAATCCTCTCTATATAGTGGCTGCAGAGGGGTGGCAGCTGGAGGGTGGGAAGTGAAGTGCTGGCTCTGGAGGAGTGCTGGCTGGAGCTAGCCAGATTCAGTCCCTTCCACTCCAGCCTTTGCATGCCCAGCCGCCAGCACTGAAGCTGCTGCAGCATCTTCCACCTGTACTCCGGGGCTTTCCATGGACTGCTGACATGTCCGGGCAGCCTGTCAAGCTTTGAGGGCTGGGCAGGGAGAGCTCAAGAGCCCCAGTAAAGCTCTTTCCGCCAGAAGAGGGAAGTTTTGCGCAGGATGGATGGGATGATTTTCCTAGCTCTCCTCCACGCTACTCCAGCTCTCCCAGCCTCCAGCTCTCCCAGCCAGCTTCTGCCAAATCTGCCTGCTCTGCTTTAACTTGCTTGGTTGGTTTTCTTCTTTAGGATTTGCAAGGGCTTAGTTTCAATTTGCTGCAAATTTGGCAGGGCTGGTGCTTAGCCAGAGTGGTTCCCACGGGGAAGGCAAGTGAACCAGCACCAGGGGAGCACTGGAGGTAGTCACCAGGGCTGATCGGCACCTCAGAGTGCAGGGGCTCTGCAGCAGTGATCAGGGGATGCAGGGGGTCTCGTCCAGGGGGTGACACTTGCCCTGTGGCCACAGCACCCTGGGCTGAGGTGTGAAAACTCAAGGAACGGGGGAGCTGTGGGGAATGGGAGCCTCAGTGGTGCGTCTCCCCATGCCGCATGCCCCGGGAGGCATCGGCGTGTCCCC
>NW_010105347.1:0-26138 GCF_000699245.1 Pterocles gutturalis | reverse complement strand
TCTTTTCCAACCTTAATGATTCTATAAAAAAAAATAATAATTTTCTCTTGTTGCTGTTATCCTGTTTCAATTAATTTTTAACTTGCATTTGTCTTTTTGTTGATATCTGAGTACTGAATTATAGCTTTCAGAAAATGGTGCAGAGTAATTCTGACCTCTTAAATTTTTGGTAATAGTTTAGATCCCAGCATGTTTTGTGCATATTTAAAGTAGCATATTCAGTCTGAGAAACACAGATCTCTTTGCAAAGGCTTAAGTATTCTGCCACCTTTACACAGTGAAATCACATCATAACTCTGTGTGTAGCAGGGGAGGGCTGGTATTTAACACAGAGCAGATCTCACAGGTCACAGTTCTTGTGAGCGATGCATAATTTCGATTGCAAATGGGAACTATGTTCTTCTAGATGATCAGTTTGAAATGCCTCAGACTGACTGCAGATTTACTACAACTGCTTTCTAGTTTAGATTAGCTATTGAAAAGATGTATTGGTGTAATATGCAGTTAAGAAATTTAATACTCCTCCCAGGTTATCTAAAATATTTCAGTACACGTAACAGAAATTTTGGTATGCCTTTGTGTGAAAGAAAGCTGCTGAGAAAACAGTTTGGAAGATTTCTGTCAAAATATTTACTATGAACTGATGAATGCTTATAAAGTCTGCTTGTTAGGTGTTGCTATCTTAGAAGTAATATGATATTACATCCTTTTTTTTCCATATTTGTCACACATTCATGTAAGAAAGACCCAATTAAAAAAAAATGTAAATGAATATGCAGTTCATGAACACATGCGTCAAAACTGGATTGCAGTCTAATAATTTTATGCATACATACTTCAGTTAATGAATCGGTCACTTGGTGTCAGTCACAAAGAAATATGTATTATTGTAATCTTTAATGTTTACCAGTAGCCTACTGTGTGATCTAACTGCTAATTCCTAAATTATGAGCTTTACAATAATTCTCCTTTTATTCAAGCCAAAGTTATTATGCTTAACTAACTAGTAAGTTTCTAGCCACATTTTCCACTGTGTTAGTTACATGAAAATAAGGCTTTTTTGTAAGGCTGCATATTTAGAGAAAATGCTAGAAAATTGCCCCTGTATTAATAGAAGCCAGCGCATTCCTTGGCGGTGGCTCAGCATATTGCCATGTGAGTTGCCTACCATAATTTAATCTTAACAGTTTTCCTGAATTCTCTGGTAGTTACAGAGAACAAGTGACCACAGTTCAGCTCCTCAAGCAGAAAGCTGAGTTTAGAACCACAATGGTGCTCAGCACCATTATACTTATACGTTTCTGAATTTCAACAAGAGAAGGAAAATTCTTTCTTGCAGCTGAGTCTTTCTGATTCTAGTGAAGACTTGGAAAAGTGAAAATAGCAAAGTGGTCCCAGATGGAGATTTCTTTTTTTTTCCTAAAGGCTTCTTCACTGGTGGAGCTGTCAGCTTCAGTAGATATCTCTGTGTAGGGTAAAAGGCTGGTGTTGTACTAGACCCAAGAGGAAAGTTAGGCAATTACTAGAAATTACTCTTGAACCTACAAAAATTAGACATTTAAGAAAATACCTTTAGTATTGTTCAGAGTAGTTTCAGCACACTGCTTATTTCCCTTGCTAGATATAAATCCTATTTACCAAGGAAAGGAATAATACTAACTTAAGTGATACCCAAAGACTAAATTTCCCCAAAAGAGTTAATAGAAGGTTGGAAAGCTTAGGTTAAAATAACTACATACTTCCTATCAGCTGCTTTTAAGCAAGAGAATGGAGTTCAAAGGCCACATGCTGATTTTGGCTACAGCAGGGCAAATCCAGAGTGGCTATCTGTGAAAACAGTAGAATTGCTGAAGATTCCCATCAGCATGTATAAAACTACAATTTGGCCATTGTAAACTTCGTTATGAGGGAGTGTATGCTTATCCTGCTAAGTTTATTTCATGTTTCTGATATCAGGTAAATTCTATTGGTAGATATTTCTGCAGGTTTCTTATCTTAAGTTGATGTTTGTTTTCTTGACTTACCTTTGTGTCTAGCAGCATAATAAGGGTGGTATGCTATTAAGTTTAGTGTTTTAAGTTACAATGGTTTTTTGGTTTAGTGAAATGGTGTGAAGTGGTATTGTTAATGGAGATAACAAACCAGTAACCAGTAACAAAACAGAGCTGCACAGGCAGATGTCTAGTTAGGATAGTGAAGCAATAGTCTGAAGTCTGCCTGGAGCAGAGGAGGAGTGAGCCTCACCAGGGCACAGCACATAAGATATCTCTAGCAAGTACCTTCAAGTAGCAGCTGAAAGGATTTTAAAGACAAGCATAGATGGCAGATACTGTATCTCCCACAAGGATAAACAAACAGAATGCCAAACAGATAAACGTATGCAGCTTTAAGTTGAAGGAGAGCTAGTGCAGAACATTTCTACAAGGATGCTATACACACATGCTTGTTTTTTTATTATTTTCTATGAAGCTGGCTCTTCAGTGAACAGATATTATGTAGAATTCAGAAGATAAAAATGTAATAGCTTTCAAGTGAAGAGCACAGGACAAAGTTCTTGGTTTAATTTGTAGTGAAACTTCTTGCTTTTCCATTGAAATGAATAGCATATGTTTGCAACCATACTGAAAAGTTGGTTATGTCTCCAGCACAGGAGATGTATGATGTATATGGACTCAACTCCTATATGCTTACTTTCTGCTTCATTAAGAATTAACATTAGAAATGATTTCTAATTATTTCATTCAGAATGGATAAAATGAAAATATCGTGTAATTATATATAACAATTTTAGCAGGAATCCTAGTGGGCTAGCATTAAAAAGCCATTAATGGGGAGTTTCTTAACACAGGTCAAATCTTTCTTTTAACACCACGCAGAGGTCAAACATGGGGAAAAGAAACAAATGGCAGTTGATTCCAGTCTCCACAATAAAAATTGAACATCAGCTCTAGGTGAGAAGTAGCATCAAGACATTGTCATTGTACAGTCAAGGTTATCCATGAGAAAAGCAGCAAAAACCATACGTAGAGGCACACCACATGGAAACTCCTGTAAATATAATTCGCAGTGAGGTGGTGAATTGCATGTGTTGGTACATACACTTGATAAATAGCTGTGAATGTTACTGTTTGCTTGCATTTATGCAGCTGTGCATCCAGTCAGAATTTGGGTTTTAAAAAACAATGCTATCAAATTTTATATTTTTAATATACTTGTAACAAGCTGGTATTTCACAGTAAATGATGCTCTCAAGTGGTACTGAAAAAGAAAACTTTTTTAGAAGTCTAATCTTCAACTGAAAGCATGCCTTATAATTAGAAAAATGCATACAATAAAACACTAGCCTGATTAGTTAATTTTTACTTATGGAAACAATAAATATCAAGGTACTCACAAGCAGGCTTCTTTACAGCAGGCTGATCTTTAATTCCAAACAGACTTTCAGAAGTTTTTGCTGTTTACACAACGGTAGACCAATGGTTTTGGACACCTGGTATCCACTTTGGCATACCTGAAAAAATGGTTGTAGTTGTGGTCTAGTTACGAAATTTGCCATAATTGGACTGGCTAGTTATTTACCTCATAATATTACATCACAGAATTTGCTTATCAAGATCGTTTTAACATTTTATAATGAAAAAAAGATAACATTAATTTAAAAAGAAAAAGTTAAGTGTTTATATGCAATGGGGAGTTGTGTGTATCGTTCTGGTTATGAAAATATAATTATTTAATCTGCTGTTCAAAAATATATTATAGATTTATTTTTTAACTCTCAGTAATTGAATTCAACCTCTGATATGGTAAACCTTCCTGAGAAAAAAGAAATTTTCTGGGTTTTTTTACAATTAATTTTTTATTTTAATTTTTATTCAATTTAACATAATTGAATTCAACCTCTGATATGGTAAACCTTCCTGAGAAAAAAGAAATTTTCTGGGTTTTTTTACATGAATAATTTAACAGTTTATACTGAGAAAAGTTTTGTGTGATCCTTTTCTGGAAGTTTGTTCTAGGTTCCTTTATCATGCGTTCTTCTGCTGAACAATCCATTGCCACAAACTCCAAACTTCACGCGTTCACGTGAGCGCATACACAGAGATGCATGCACACAGTAATATCTGCAAAGCAAGCCATATTTGAACTGTCAGAATTAAATTTGTAACATTTGTCCCAGGCACCTCAAAATGCTGACTCCACCACCCACAGAGGAGATGAGTAAAAGTGGCTGGTACATGAGAGGGAGACTGAAGTTCAGGCTGCAAGAGGAATCTGTGCAGGGGAGAGGGCCTGGAGATTTACACGGGTGGAGGTGGGACCAGAGCTGTATGGCAGGCTGCTAAAGGCCAGTGCTCGAGTAAAGAGGGAGGTGGTCTCTCATGTATTGCCACCATAGGACTCTGCAGAGATGCTGGCAAAGACCTTCTGATGTTTTCTTCCTAATATATTAGTAAAGTCACTGCTAAGAGCAGTTTCTGCAAAGAATCAAATACCCAGCTGCACTGGGGAGGGTCCTCTCCATGCTGCAAGGAAACACCTGCTCTGGAGCGCCTCTGCCTCCCCGTCCTTCTCCGGCCTGGGGGGCCGCAGGGCTGTTTTTTTCACTTTTTTCCTCACTCTTCACCACCTTTGTGACATTTTGTCCTTTCTTAAATATGCTTTCATGGAGGCCGTACCCGTCTGAGGGGCCCACCTGTGCTCTGCTGTGGGGCTGCTGCAGAGCTGCCGGGGTCCAGCTCCAGCCTCTCCTCACAGTGGCAGCTCCTGCAGCCCCCGCTCCAGCGCCTCATCACAGACAGCTACAAGTGTCAGCTTGGAACTTTCCTAGGAACATTTTTAATTCCTGCAAATAAAATCTGTGAGTAACTTTCAGCAAGACTCCCCCTATAACTAAATATAAACTAAAGCTTAGCAGCTTATGATTTCTCCTGTCCTTTTGCATATTTACGATTCAGTTCCTTCAATGAAACTGGATGCCTACCTCCAGCTGTCTTAGCAGACTGGACAAGGCAGATGGGGAGGGAGGAGGAGGTGGCTGGCGTGCTGCCCTGGTTGAGGTGGGCAGTGGTGGAGCTGGGGCAGAGGAAGCTCCTGAACAGGACTGTCCGGGCCCCCCTGGGACAGTGAGAGCAGCTGTGCCGGCTTTCCACAGCTCTGGCAGATGTGAGACACACAGCAGTGGGCAGCCAGAGCTGTCTTTGGTTAGGCCTGGCTCTGGACTCTGTGCCCTGGACTAGCGTCACCTGCCCTCTGGTATCTTCCGAGGTTTCTTAGGTGGAACTCAGTAACTGATTTAAGAATTAATGGTGAAAATGTGGTGGTATGAGTTGACTTCAGATCTGCATGATGTACTATCTGGTGGGGTAAACTATTTTCTTTGGAATATACTATACAGCAAAACAGATATAACTTCAAAATATACCAGAAGTTTGTAAATTCTCTCTTTCTGTGCCTAATATAACTAGAAACACTTGCATAAGATGTGGTGGATGCTGATTTTGTGCTTTTTCTTCTACTTGTCACTGCTTGCACAAATTAATGTGACAGAAAAAAAAAGAGTGAAGCAGAGGTAAAGAAATGCTTCCACCAGCAGGCCCTTTTGTCATCTATCCACTGTTTTAATTATTAGTTGCTTTTGGTCTCATTTCTTTTCTATTATATTAGAGGTAGAGGATCATAAGGAGATGAGGATGCCTGTGCCATTAAGTGGATGTAGATTTGTTATGGATTCTGGAATTCATTTTTGGCATTTTTTTCTTGGTCAAGAATTATATTAGTCTGGTTTTAATTTTGTGAACATATACATTGACATACAGAAGGCAAATAGTGGTCAATACCAGATGCTTCAGAATTAAGTGGGAAAAGCTGCCTCATGCTTCTAATTACATCTTAAGTAAAGCATACATTTTGGAAAAGGGACTTCTACCTAAAGGACCGAAATGAGAATTACCACCATTATGACATGAGGAAGAAGATGGTGGTGATATTGTTGATTTTTAGCGTTGCTTATAAGTGCAATTCTGAAAAGACAAAAGGAGGACAAACAGGCTGGGTCAGACCTAGCTAAAAGGGCAAGAGCAATCAGCAGGTTATATAGTTATGCATGCATTTGCTTGACTCATTTTGAGTATTAAGTGAAGCCAAAATGAGAGCTTCACAGATGGGATGCTGGAAGTTGCAACACGTACAGCACTGGGTCAGACCTAGCTAAAAGGGCAAGAGCAATCAGCAGGTTATATAGTTATGCATGCATTTGCTTGACACATTTTAAGTGAAGCCAAAATGAGAGCTTCACGGATGGGATGCTGGAAGTTGCAACACATACAGCACTCAAAGCCTGACCTGTGAAGTTGGGATATGATCACTAAGTAGGGGTTAATATAAAACCGGAGTTGGGGGTTACTCACTGTAACATGTTTCTGCATATTGTAGAATCTGTGTTCTGTTGGTGGTACTTTGAGTGATTTTCTTGCATGTGCTCACTACTTTTGAAGCACATGAAATCACAAAGATTTGAGATGTGTTCTGGACATTACAGAATATGAGGAAATTTGGCTGCTTACCTGAAGTGTTTTTACTTGAGTGATAAGATGTTAATACAGTCACTAACATGATGTGTCTTAAATACATAGGATAGAATAAAATTTTCAAAAGTATCCAGGTAACCAACTAACTTGAGTCACATATTCCAAACTGATTAAGGCAACTATGTTCCTTAGGCACTTTGAGTATTTTGCCTCTGGGGCAATTTGTGAAATATTTGGCAGAGATCATAAATTCGGAATGCAAAAAATGTTGATATGTAACCATAAAATACCTATTTGAGAATATTGTTGTGTATTTTTCTCTGTTTCATATTATTATTCTGTTCATCACAGTAAGTGGAAGGATTATTTTTTTTTCTCTTAGAGCCTCTGGCATACAGTAGTTATTCAGCTAACTATTGGCATATGTTCTTGAAATAGTTGCCCAGAAGATGACCTGTAGACTAAACAAAATCTGTTGAATCTGTTGCTCTACTTAAACAAACCAAACAACTGCTACTTAAAAAAGCAACAGGTAACACTATAGTAAGAAGTTGTCTTAGCCTTATTTCTTACTTGGCTGACATTAAAAATTGTTGAATGAGTTGCATATGGGCCACATAATTCTGATTTTGAAGGTAATCCAAACGCACTCTTTCATCATCTAATGATGTTTAATTTTGGCAGCAGAGTACTTCATGGCTGTAGTAGTCACAGTGCTGCTAATATTTAACCACTTGACTATATTGCAAAATTTAGGTGAGGCACATGTTTAAGTTGCAGGTATGATGTAAAATGTGCTTACAAAACCTACAGGCCATCTAAAAAAAATTAACCTCTTGCCTAAGATTAGTGTTGACCTTTCAAGTAGGTGGGATAAATGGAGAAAAAGATCAAGTCAGAAATATTCCAGAATTCAATATTTTGATCAGTAATTCTGGGGAATTGATTTTTGTTTGTTTGTTTCAATATGATGATAACACAAGTACAGAATTTTTTTTAAACCAGTTCCTTTTATGGAGGTGATCTTACAGATACATAAGCTCTGTAATCTTAGAAATACAATTTAGTGCAGTATTTACTAACTCAGTTCCTTGGTGGGACAAAGAGCAGTCTACATTAGAAGGCTGGAAGTTTGCCATCAAATATATGTAATCTAAGTGAGAAGGTACAGTTTGGGACACTGGCTAGTAGAAGCAGAGGTAAACAGAGAATTTAGCTTGTTGAGTTTGGGGTTTTGTTTCTTCAGAAAACTTTGGATGTATTTAGAAATTTAGAATGAGATATGAACCCAGTGGGGCATGCTAAAATTGAGCTAATTCGTTGGAACAGACAGGAGACTTTGGTATTCTTTTAAACAATACTGAGTAGTTTGACAGCTGTTTCTGTTCCTTTAGCTGAGAGACCTCAGAAAGGGAATGAGCATTAGGAATGGCTTAACAGGAAACAGTCATGGATAATGTTAGGGATAAGTGATCAGCAGAGTTTTCCTGAGACCTGCAAGCTAGATAACACTGAATGTCATCCAACTCCTATGTACAGTCAGGGCAAGTCTCATGACATCTGTCCTTCCATGATTCCCATCAGCCTAGCACCAATATTGCCTAATGGCAAGCAGGAGTGGACCAGCTGGTACCCTTCTATGGAGCTTGTTTGGCTCCAGAAGGACTGTGAAGTAGCAGTAAGTAAACAACAAATTTTTAATTCACAGCAGTTTAAAGAAATAAGTTTGAATATCATTTGAAGAATCATTCCCTGAAGACAAAATATTCTTAATTTTCATAGGACACTGATCATGTGGATACCGATGTGGCTCTGACATGTCACTTACAACCTATGAAATCGAAAAGTTCTCTAGAAATACGATGTCATGTTTGAGTGAAAAGAGAAGCAAATCTCTGCAAATGAGGAAGCATTCTGTGCCACAAAGGAAATGAAATAAGTAAAGTAGGTTATTCCAAGAATTTAGACAAAGCCCACAACACTTAGATCAAAAGATCAATAGATATTTACTGTTGGAATCTTACAGAAGTTCTACTTCTGTTTTAAAATCTGACCTATCAAAAGTGAATTACCCCTGAGGTTCAAGAGAGGTTCAACCACTCACTCAGAAGGAGGCTTGGTGTAGTGTTGGGGAAAAGCTATGGAGTCATGTGTGAATGTCTTCAGTTACACATTCTTGGATGCCCAGTCTTATTGTTTCCTAAATTAGAAAATAAGGGGGTTTTATGTTTTTTGCCTCTTCTTCAGTATCTAGTTTCTTCCTTTTCTCAGAGATATCAATTTTTCTTGTTTCCCCATTTACATTTATAGCTTGCTTTGTGGGCCATTTGGCCTTATAGCTCTGGAATCTCAAAAACTGTCATGTGTTTTATTTGATCCAAACCTGTATTTTGCCAAGGAAATACTTTAGCTGAAAATGTTTGCCTGGTGATGATTTTGTAACTGCCTTGAAAATATTCTTGAAGCACTATTCTTTTGCTCCTTTGTTTACTAATTTTTGCCAAGTTATTGGAACATATACAGGTTATTGACTTCCCTTGTAATATCCAGCTAGTTTAAGTGCCAGAGATAACACAGCGGTGAGGGAGTGGCATCAGGTGAGGTCTAAGTAGACACCTACCTCAGACGAAACACCTCTGTCTAGTCTGGATTCCTGCAATGCCTTGCTGCTCCAGATGAAGGATGTAAAGTTGTGTAATACAGTAGCTGCTTCAATAAGAGTTTCTTCTTACAGCAACAGTTCCCTCTACCTCATCCACTGTCAAGATCACCTCTGTCTCATTCACAAGGAAGCAAAATTTTATTTTCACTGCATCTGTGGAATGCCTTTAGCTACTTCTGACAAAGGAACATTATGCCAGCTGTAGATTGGAGGTCTACAAAGTGAACTCTGGGGCACAGGAAAATAAAGGCCTAGGAGGGAATAGTGGCTCTTCCCTCTGGGATGTTCAGAGATTTCAATGTGATGCCACTTGCTCAGTTCAGATTTTAAATTCATGACCAAATACTAAGTATATGCACTTATATTATTTTGTGCATGTCAGCATGACTGCTCCTCTAGTTGGGCTTTGTGGTGGAAGAAGAGAAAAAAAGATAAATTGGGAACATGTATGGAAAATCTCTAGGTTTGTGGGGTTTTTTTTTTTTTCATTTTTAATACTGTTTTGAATTAAACATTTAAAGTCCCATAAAGATGTTTAAAGTTCACTGTTTTTTTCAGGGAACACTATGTGGACTGCTTGATAGCTTTCTCAGATGTGAGGAGGGATTGGAGTTGGGATAGGTTAAAAATAAAGACTTTCCATTTGGTTCACACTTTTGGGGAAAGGAGATCCAGGATTCTGGTTATAAAAGGGAAGCTTTCCAAAAACAGAGTGCTAGTAGATCTGTGAAGTTTAATTATTAGTGAAAATTGAATTTTTCAGAATGTCATGCTTTAGTTTCGTACATAAAGACCTCAAGGTACTCTGTGTTTATGTAAAATCCTAAAGAAAAAATGCAAAAGCAAACTTTGTGTGAAAATTATAGCTAGAATATCCTCCTCATTTGTTTCAAAGCCACTGTGAACATCTAATTGTAGCTAGGTCTCTTAATTAAATTGTAGGTATTGTGATCACAGTGCAAGACAGTAGAGCTAGGAGTTACCTGTGGTGCGGATGGTATCTGCAGAACTAACTGAAAGGTTTAAGGAAAGAGCCTGGGAAGGACAAATTATTTCCGCTGGCATTTGTTTGAAAGAATTTGATTCTTTTAGAGCCTAAAAAAAAAAAGAAAAACCAAACAAAACCAAAACCAAACCACGCCACCAACAAACAACCTTTCCAAGCTTTTTAAATTTCTTCTTCAAAAAGATTCACCTTTTAACAGAGTGAAATGCCCAGTGTAAAAGTTCCTTGGCAGAGCACAAGACTTTTTGAGGTATTAAATGTTGTGTTGAAGCTGTGGCTCTGAGCAGCAGCACGAGCCTGGGCTGCCTCGCTTTGGGGCTGTGCCAGCTGTGGCAGCAGCTGTGTGAGCAGAGCCCTGGGCTGCAGGAGGGTTGTGTTCCCCTGGCCCTCGCCATCCCTGGCAGCCAAACCCTGCCCAGTGATGCTGATAACACTGTGGTGCTGTCTTAATACTGGTGGGGACAAACCACTAAAGTATTCAAGAACTGCACCTTTTGTGTACAAGATCACTAGAATAATATATTTTCCTGTTTTACCCCATTACTTTACTCCCTGCATTGCGATACTAGCATTTTTAATTTTTTCCCACAAAAATTAAATGTAACTTAAGAATTCCTCCTAAAATTGAGGTATATTTATTACATTAAATGTGTTTATGTTGCATCTTATGTCTGGTATTTATATGGCATTGCAAGTGGTATTATTTCAGACAAACAGGATGGCACTTTTTCTTTCCCAAATACGGAGGGAGATTATTTTCACTTGATAAAATACCCTAGTCCAAGAGATAGCAATTGATCCAGTCTCTCTTTATTTAGAACAGGTGGAGGTTTAATTTAAACTAATGTTCAAAAATACAGATGAATACACATTGATCAATACATAGTTGCTTTCTAAATTACTTTTGAAAGTATATTTTAACTCAGCTGTTAGACAAGGCCTGACTGAAATAGTCTGATTTGTCTGCATTGACTGAGAAGAAGTAAGAGGAGGTAGCTGGAGAGCTGTAGAAGTTCTTTATTCACTTTTCAGCGTTCCTGCATCTTGTCCAGTTAGCAAACCAAGCGTAAGATATTCTGACAGGCTTGTATCTCGCACAGGAGGAATCTCCTGAAAGACATCTCTGAGGTGTTTTGTCTAGAAAAAAAAAGAAAAAAAGTGAAGCAAGATTATTACAATATATTTATTTTTAACTTGAAAGGATATGAGAGGGAACAAATTCATTTTTTGAAGAAAATGTAAGCAAGGAACCTCATTATCCTAATGATATAAATTGCTGATGATTTACTTTGCTTTCTTTTTTTTCCTCCAAGTTTAGATCTTAAAGTAAAAAGATCCCTGATATAAATATTGAGCCAATGCAAACGGAATTGTTTAAAGACTAGAAAACTTGAAATACTAAATTTCATATACTCAATATTCATGAGGCAAAAGCATTTATGAAGTTCTGTCATAAAGCAAGGTGTCTTAAAATGTAAGCTTTCATGTTTTCTTCCCTCAACAGTGTTTTGTTTCTGTTAGAGATGTAGATAGCCTTGCCTTCCTTTCTACCAGGTGCCCATCTCTTAAATTTTTCACTAGCAGTAGCATAGAGGTGACTACTTGGTGAAAACTTGTGAACAATTCATTATTAATACCTTTAAATATCCTTTCATTTAATTTAGTTTTTAATTCATAATACGGGCTCTGATGCCTTTAATGTTAACTTTTTATTTAATTGGCATTCTGACAGGATCATTGCAGAATAAAGCTATTTTGTCTTTTTTGGTGAATGTTTCTCAAAAAAAAAGGATGCAAATTTCCACATTCCATGGATTTTTCTTCTTTGGTATGAAAAACTAGAGCTTTTGGTGATATTACTGTTGAAGAAAGTACTTTTATTTTTTGAAGGGTCTTCAGTGAGAAGTAAATCATGCTACTTTTGACAAGATGCTTTGACAGTGATGCTGATTAACTTTCTTTTATGTAATATTCTAGGTTTATAGACTTTGATATATGATAGATTGCGTGCATTTTTTACAGCTTTTACCATGCACTGAACCTGAGTGGTTTTTAGTGGATTTATTTGCATTTGATATGCATTATGGCAGTCTGATTACCCAAAGTTATGAATCAGTCTTCCTCTCAGTTTGGAACATCTGTGATTTCACTAGACTATGTTCAGGCTACTATATTTTTACCTTCATATTTCATACAGTTAGATCATCACATCATGGTTTATGCTGACATTCTGATTTGCTCAAGCTTTTCCATGTTACTTTTTGGATTATCCGCGGGGACATGTTTTGAAAATGGAGTGGTACTTTCTGTGATCAATACAACTGTCTGTTGAAAACTCAATTGCTTTTTTCACATGAAATAAAATTGGGATTTCCCTCCACTTCCTTCCCTAAATTTCTTAGATGCATTCCATATACAAAGTTTGATTAAATTAAGTTCCACTAATTCTTTGTGGGTCATTTGTTTATAGTCTTGAATTTCATATGGATCCAATATTTAAATTTGAATAGTACAATGCCTTTCCTCAGAAATGGTGATTCTTCCTTGCTCCACCATCAAATATTAGATTCTTCCGGCTGCTAAGCACACTGCTTCTGCTATTTCTGATGCATGCCTTCCTCAGAAATGATTTTTTAAACCCAAATTGTCACCTTTAGGAAAAAATGTCAAAAAAAAAAAAAGGCTTCTGGAATCTGAATTTACTTGCTCATTATAAATTTTCACTTTATCCCAGTAAAAGATGGATAGATTTTGCATTAGCAACTGTGCAGAGCATAAAATGGAAGTATGCTATAGAGTCTTCTCTAAATTGCTTCACGGGAACAAAAAACAAATGTAAGCCAGAAAGTATTTCTGTTAAGAACCAATAGCATATAATTAGGAGCCGAAGTGTAGAAGAGGTTTCCCATGATATATATCTAGCTGTAAAGTACTGACTTCTGTCTGGAAGTTCTATTTTATTATGTAATATATTTTGGAGCAAATCTTCAACTATTGAGCCAAGACTCAAGTGCTACAAGACGTGGAATTTTCATTACTGCAAAACCACTGCTGTATCTTTCAAATGCTTTAAATAAATCACTGAGAGAAAAATGTATGAATGAAACCTGGTACTTAAAAATCAATTTCCATAGTTTGCTGCCTGGCCACTTCAAGTACATCTAAGAGTGTAGTGTACCTCATTACAAGCACTAAGCTAGACATTTTAGGAAGACAAAGCATATGACCTTAATTGTTCTTCATTTTTCTCTTTGGAACATCCTTAAAGATTTAAGAATTCCAGGAATTAAGGTAATTTAGTTCCTTCACATATGCCCCTGTCATTTTCCACCTGTGAGAACCTAAGAGAGTCTCTACTTTCCCCTTTAGAATGGCACTAAAATCTCTTTGGTACAGAATAAAGTTAGTGGCAAAAATCTTATCAGGACTTAACTTTTGAAAAATTTGCTTTACTAATGAGTATATTTGTCCATAAAGTTGGCAGGCAGTGAAGTTGGTGTGTATTTTACAAATGCTTATTTTTACCTCTACAGGATTCTGCTTTTTTAGGCTATAGAAAGATAAGAATTCAGAGACAAAGCAGGAAACACATCTATAGTTAGGAGTATGGCTGGACACAGGCAAGTGGTGGACATGAATATTGCTAGTTATAGAATCTGCAGGTTGTGCTTGTGCACAGGCAGGAGGGTGAAATATGTTAACCAGGCAAAGAAATTGGGTATGTGTCATGCTAACTCAGCCCTGCTAACTTCTGGTAATAAGCCACCGATGCATACACAGGAAACTTATTGTGATCATCTTAAAAAATCAAGCAGAAGTTTCAGATGTGAGCTTTGGAAACAAAGCTGAATTTTGTTTCACAAATTCTCTGGTTGTGCAGTATAAAAGCTTAGATTTGCCATTCCCAGACTTTACCAATTTCATGCCAGACTCTGACTGGAAGTTGGATTGCGTCTGTCATGTAATGTTCAAGGATTCCATAACCCACTTTGGGGGTAATTGTATGATCTAATAAATCATAATAAATAGTACCCAAATAGATCTGACAAATACTGAGAAAAATAAATTTACTTAGTATGTGAAAGAATATCCAATTGCTTTTAGAACACTTTAGTAACATTGAATAATAAATGTATTAAAAGCAATGTTTTTGGGAAAAATTAAACTTGCAAAACCCAGGAAAGCTTAATATATGATTTTTACTGCAGAACACACTTGGTGGCATTTACCCATTTATGAGTAATTCATCAAGCATCTGCAGTTTTTATTATAATAACATTATAGCAGTAGTTAAGCTACCTCATTAGCAGTGTTGCTAAATGTAGTGATGGCTTTTCTCACATCTCTTGATATTCAGTGTTAGCTCCCCTGAAGATAAGTTTAGGAATATATGCATATATTGTTTTGTAACATCTCTCAAAGAAAAGCAAGTGAAATTCATAAAAAGCCCTATAATAGTTAAAGGTCTAGCCCCAAGTTTTCAGGAAGGCTTGAAAAAACTAGTCATAATAAAGAGGGTGAATCTATTGGAGAAGGCTCTCAGTGAAGCAGCTTTCAGAAGAGGAACTATGTCCTGTGGAATTCCCTCTCTACATAATGCTAATGTCTGAATAAAAGCAGATGTATCTGTACTTAACAGCAAAGTTGGTTATATTCTGTCACTTACCGGAGTAAAATAGTGTGATTCTAGTGGCTTCTTGGTTCAGAATAAACTACCATGCCCCATGGACTGGATTAGTACTCAAGATCATTATCTTCCTGCTTATGCGTTTTGATTGTGGTTGTTAAGTTGGGATATGGGAATGATGGAGCTAGACTCCTCTCCGAGGTGCACAGTGATAGGATGAGAGGCAATGAGCACAAGTTGGAACATGGGGAGTTTCAGTTAGATATTGAGCAAAAGCTTTTTACGATGAGGGCAGTTAAATACTGGCATATGCTGCCCAGAGTGGTGGTGGGATCTCTATTTTGAAGATAGTCAAGACCTAACTGTACAAGGCCTTGAGGAACCTGATCTAATTAGACCTGTTTTGAGGATGGAATTGGACTAAATGGTCTCTGGAGGTCACTTCCAAACTAAATTATGCTGTTATGCTAGATTTAAGGGAGGACAGACGTAAAAGTGGAGTAATTCAGTCTTCTTACTGAGTAACATTTCAAATGGGTACGTTAACAACTACTAGTGTTGTAGTGTGCTGAGGCACTGTGAGCTCGTTTTACTCTGCCTTAAATTCATAAGCCCTGCTCACATCTGAGTTGCAAGTCACATTGTGTGAAGAAATACCTATATACTAGCTTTGTGATTATTGATTCCTGTTCAGGAGAATACTTTCCATATCTGTATATGCATCTGTGTTTATCTAAGGCTCACGTATGTTTGAGTCCAATCTTGTTTTATTATAAGGTCTGTGACAAATAAGGCTTGAGGGACCTAGAACATTGTAGTTTGTCTCTCTGTCCCAAGGGAAGAAAACTACAAGTTCTGAACATGCCATGCAATCTTTTTTTTTTTTTTTGTCAGAATCATTGACTTTACAGCTAGGAAGTTCCCTTGCTGCACATTAAAAATGAACTACCTGGTCTTACTGTGGATATGAAGAGCAACTTACCCCCTTGCTTTTTCAGCATGTTTTAGAGAGTTCAGTGCTTTATTGCACCTTTTCCTCAGTCTTCTCTTTAGAGAATAAATCCAGTTCTTTCAAGCTTTCTGCACACCTGGAAAGCCTGTACTTTCCCTCCCTTCTAGATTCTCTCCACACATCTTAAATACAGTGTGATGCCAAGAGTATGATATGACCTTCTGGTGAAGTCTTTCCTGTGCTCCATAGAGCGGAAGGATTTCCCTCTGTGTTATGTCCAGCATACCTGTCTATACTCCAAATAGGATATGTCTTCAAATAAAACTTTCTCAAGCTCTTTGATTTAGGTTCATTCTGTGATTTTTAGTGTAACTGTTCTGAAAGCCTCTCAGCTCAGTTCAAGTTGTTGCTTATCTGCATCCACATGTATCACTTCACCCAGTTCAATGTAAATACAGTTTGAGGTTGTTTCTTAAGATCAGCCTCTGTTAATTTTCAAGGCATCAAAAACTGTTGCTTTCAACTGTGCAAGATAAAAATGTGTTGTGTTTGTGTTCAGAGCTATGACAATAATGTAAATTCTAATTCCCAAGGCAGCTTTGGGTATTAGAACTGGTTTTGAATGCCATTGGTGAAGGACTTGCTCTCCTGGCAGCTTATTAAAATTTCAGTCAGATCAGAACAAAGCATGTCTGTGACAGAGAACTGGCATAATGTAGTAATGTGTGTTGCCTCAAAATACCTCTTAATGATGAAGGACCTGTCTGCAAATAGAAGACCAATTTCGCTGAGTTTAGCTTAAAAATCATACTTTAGTTAATACAAATATGCACGTGACTCATCTGTAGAATTTTGTTTTGACTGTTTTTACTCTGAGGTACAAGTATTCAACTTCTATCTGCTAGCTTGCACTTATTAGAGCTGCATTCAGGATATAATAAAGTAAATGAATGTTTTTCCCTTTGCTTTAAATAAGCTTAATGATGTCCTTAAAGAGGAATACATTTGGGGCAGTTTCTAGCTACTTTATCTGGTTTTGCATACTAAAAACCTCATCTAGTGGAAAGTATCCCTGCCTATGACAGGGGCATTGGAAGTAGATGATTTTTAAGGTCTCTTCCAGCCCAAACCATTCTACGATTCTACAGAATAGCTAGAGAAGATTTTTAGCAGTAAAACTCCATTTTAAACATGAGACTTGTTTAGGCCCTAGAAACCCCAGATATTCAAATAAAAGATTAAAAAGCATACAGCAAGACTTGCATATTTCTCTAAAGGTTGCCAATCTGAAAGTTGTCATGTCTCTTCTGATTAGCTTTTGTGCAGAGGATCCGGAGTTCATTTCTTCTGATAATCCAACCGACAAAACTAAAATAGCTATGCTTGAAAACAAAGACTTCACTTTGATGGAATGCCAACAGTCATTGTAATTTATAGTTTGAATTTAAGATTGCTAGTTTCCCAAAACAATGGGCTGTGTCCCAGAAGGCCATTGTTATCAGGCCCTTGTTAGTAAATGGCCTTACTGTATGTAAGTGCTCACATTCTCTTTTTAGGAGTGTTTGTAAGTGTTCTTACAATGCTGTGGAATAGCAATTCATAACAGTAATGTGACAGAAATATTAACTCATTATATATTGTGGCAACTTTAGGCATTTAAAATAAAAGTTTAGCAAAACAGTATATGTGGAATGATCATAGAAATAATTTCCTTTATGATAGCAAATAATGTCAATAGCTGTTTGTTGTCATACTTATAGTAGCAAGTTGAAAGGAAGTCTTCCAACCTATTGTGTAATTAGTACATATTTACAATTTTATTTTCCTAACCTGTTACCTAGTTCTCAAGAGGAGGAAAGAAAGTGAGTGAGAGACCTAACAGCACAAAATTCCAAGTCTGCAACAGGAAAGTAAAATAAATATGAAAAATTAATCCCTTTGGACCCTGGAGTCCAATTTTCCAGACACAAGCTCCACTGGAATCCACTGTTATCACTGCCAAGGAGTTAAGTTCCCTTGATATATTTTGTGTACTTATCCAACTCACTTTGACTTTTTGGTCTAGTGTGTTTGATTCCCTATCTACTGAAAACATCAGCCTATTTCATTTCTAAACCAAAATAAGCACCCTAGCTGCATGGGCAGGAAACAATTGACTTAAAGCACCACCCTTCTGCTTCTCTTTTATACTTTTATTTTTGGCAACAATAATTCAGACAGCCAGGTAAAATGCTATGGCAGCTGGCTGGCACAGTGGCTCAGTTATCATCAGTCACTGTGCCTGGTCAGAAGTGCAGTGCTATAACAAATCTTCGTACCCTCTCAAACACTTTTCTGGGGACAGGGATGTGGTGGATGTGAAGGGTTGTCTTAGTAGATATCAAGAAAACTAGACAAAGACTGTAGTTCCTAGTATGTACAACCCCTTATGATGATGCAACTGTTTGTTTCTTGTTCCATGCCATCCCACCCCCTGCCCTCAAAACCAAAATAGCCAACAAGCCAACCAACAAACAGAAAAAGAATACTTATGAAGTATTTCTGAAAGAGTCATACTTGACTCCACAGCTATAAAGTGCTGACCTCTTTCTTGATGGGACAGAGATTCCCACTGGCAGGAGAGCTCATGTTTTTTCACTTCACCGTCTCGAGAAGGAAAAAACTGTGGTGCAGAAACTGGACATTAAGAGGGAATGAGCAATGCAACACTACCTGTATTTAAGTTGAAAGCTGAATAATGATGCTCACTTTCAGCAGCTATATAATCTGAATTGTTTTTTTAATGTGCTTGGAAAAGCAATTTTGGTGCATTTTCATAGTGAGATAAATAGTAATTCTGCTTCAAAAGTAACTTTATGGTGTTCAGATGCTAACGCTTGCCCTTAGGGAAGACAAAACATCAATTGTTAAAAGGAGATGTGAGATGTATTTGACCTCACAGTGACCTTCCACTGGAAGAAGCAACATTTTTGTTAGAATAAGTGAAAATGAGTGATACAAGAGATAATTGTTTGAATAACCAAATTGGATGTATTTACAGTAAAAAATGCTTTAACCTTTTCAAGTTAGTTTTCAAAAAGATAGTGTGTCTCACCTTAAATTTAAAATGTCAGATGATTTTAATATGCCACTTCTGAATGCTGAGAATGGGTTCATTTTAGATGTTTATGTGACACTGAATTCATATTTAGTCATATGTAAGGGAAGCTGGAAACTGCAGAAAGTGATCTAAATAGTTATGATTTTCTGTGAGCTGCACATAAATTCCTCTTTTCATGGAGAACAGACCCACAGACTCCAGCACCAAAAGTAGGAAGAAATTTTGTTTTAGAACAATGATTCTTAGAGAAGGGTCAAGCTGCCTTTGAACTCACTGCAAGATTGCTGGTTCCAGTGCAAACAGGGACTGGTTTCTTCCCAGTGAACACTTACTCTGAAAACCAGCCTGGTATCCACCAGCAAGATGAAGCCTTTTCTCAGCATTTTATTTCTCTAATACACCAAGTGGCTCAAATTAAGTTAATCCATAGGTAGCGTACCTTGAATTAATTTTGTTTGGAATAGATTGCCCAAATACAGTAAAAGACCTAATATAAAAGTAGTTTTAAAATGGCAACTGAAATATGAATGATACAAATAAACTTGATAATGAAAGTAGACACAGGTAAAGCTTGGGGTGCTGCTAAATGAGCAGTATAGTGTTGTCCAGATTTCACTTCTTTATTGGGCTGGACATAAAACTGACTAGCAGTTGGTATTGTGCTGTTCTCTTTATTGACATGGTTTCTTACGTAGTGATGAAATATACTTTTCATTAGATAAAATGTGTGTACCTGATATGTGATGTGGGGTCAGCGGAGAATTTCTTGTACTGTAACTGGCTAGCCATTTGTCCATTTACTCAAAAAAAAACTGTAACTGGCTAGCCATTTGTCCATTTAGTCCAAAGAAATATTCTCCCACCAAACTAACAACAGATCTTGTAGCTTAGTAGTTCACTGGAAGATGGAATCCAGCTGTTTGAAATTTGAATAGTCAAAAGCAATATTGCTTAAACTGAATCTTGTGGAGTCTTTGTGGGTCAGTGGGATAATTCCTGGATCTGTGATACACTAGCAGTGATGCTTTTTCCTGGGAAGCCAGCAGTCCCCTCTGTGAAATACTGGCTGCAGGTCTGGCTTTGTGGAGGAGGCAGTCTGGCCAGGAGGCACTCATGGGGCTCTGGGGAATGACAGCTGTTGGGAGCTGGCCATGTTTAATTGCCCTGGCTCTTGCAGCCCATTTCCAGCCTCTGTCACTATTGGGCCAAAGAGTTTGGGGTGTGGGCTGAAAGCAGAGTCTGGGTAGATGTGTTGCATATTGATTGTACTGCCTGCAAACCAGCATGTGTCACACACACTAGTGTCATACTAGGGTTGTAGTCCTCGTACTAATAATATGAATATGTCCTGCCTGCCCTAACAGAGAGATTTGTCACTACTGCTGAATTGCAAAGTCTATAGCTTTGACTTAATTATTTACCTCAGCTGTATTTTTTTCCAATTAGTCTATTTGTCTCCATGATAATACCGTATAATGATAATACAGTTGCTAATTTGTAATTCAGTGGACACTCTTTGCTGTAAGACTGAATCAGAAGCTGTTTAATTAACCCTTTGAATATTTTGGAGTGCATTTGAGTATGGGTGGAGTAATCAAAATTCCTACTGTTCTTTATTCTGGGATGAGGAGCAGATTGGATCTTAAGTAACCACATATCTTTGCCTTGCAACTTTTTGTTGCTTGTTAGCAGAGAATCACGTTTTTATCCTGGAGTATAATTGTGTTCCCAAGGTTCAGGTCATTCAGACCAGTCCAAATAGAAGAAGAAGGCTGGCCAAGAGTACATCTGGAAGCAATGTTGAAAGCAGACCATTTCTGTATGCTGAGCTATTTGGAAGATCTTAAAGTTGAACAGAAATTGCTCACAACTCTGGTGTTCCAGTAGAGAAGCAAAATGTTTGAGTTATTCCTGTGATAATACCTACCTCTTGGACTGCTCTCAACAGCTGGATATTTATGTTCTTTTTTGTTATTAAACTTCTACAAGGTACCCTTCTAATTAGAGTAGTTGATCTCTTACGTGTCTGTATGATCCTAGCCTGTTCATTTTGGGACATACAAATGCAGCAAGCCAACTTATGAAAATAATGCTCGTAATGAAAAATCGGTTTCTTGATAAGCCCTTCTAGCAGCCAGTTGAACCAATCCCATCCTTAGCTTTATTGTAATGAAAGAGTATTCTTCTAGCACACCGCTAGGCTCATAAACCCCAAGCACTTTAGTTGTATCATTACAAGACCCCAGCTTTCATGCACAACTATATATAGCTTTTTATTGCCTTGTTTAATATTTTCCTCAGCTTTTCTCAAAGTTAATCTGGCAGGCTGCCCTCTTGCTACTTCTGTAACAGATAGCATTTTTTTTCCTCCTCGACTTCACAGCAGAATATGCTGATTTAGGGTAGCTGAGCTGTCTAAAGCCTGAGCATGGCAAATTTATGATGTGTTTAGCTGGTGCTACTCTGCTGACCAAAACCTGACATTGATCTCTGATTTTTTGGATCATTACAGTCATGAAATGAGGCAAGAGAATTTTGTAGTACCACACTTCCTTTATTTTGCAGTCTTGCTCATTCTTGCATGCCATCCTCTGTTTATTCCTAAACATTTGTGTGATGTTTTTTAGTATACTTAGCAGCTGCCACTCTCAGACAGAACAGAAGCACCTGCCTTTTTAATGTCTAGTTTCAAGACTTCAGATTCTTCAATGCATTCTTCAAATGCATCCATCATTTTTGTGCTTATCAGGAACCCAATTAAAATCTTAGGGCTGTGGGAAGGGTAATAGAGGTAGAAAGAAATGGCTGCGTTTTCTTTAGTTGACTGGAGAGTAAGACTGTAGAGATAAATCTTCTATTTTTCTTGCCATGTTGCACCCATTTACCTTTGGGATCTTAATTTCCTTCCTGCTTCCTTTGCTTTCAGCTCTGCATCAGGGCTTCATTCAGTTCAGTGTTATACTTCTAACAGGAAGAAAGGAAATAATTCTGCAAATTAAATGAACCAAAGAAAAATATTTTCATACCCCTTGTGTTGCTATGTTTATAGATGTCGTTGTAAACAGTTTTTCATTCTTTCAACTATCCTATACTGGATCTGCATAATTGTTATTATAGGTGCTTGGATAATTTTCAGTCATTACTTGTTTCAGGATATAAATAACTTTTCGACAGTTTTATAGAGCATACATTGATGTATTTTATTGTTTTATCATTATTGTACTGCCATCATTAGAAGTTCCCTGTGAGATATCCACAGGTCCACATTGTCTTTTTATTTTCCAGATTGCTTCACAGTTTTTTAAACTCACTGATCAGTTCAGTGAACAGGATTTGTTAGCTTGGCTTTACTGAAGTTTAAACTGAAATAAAATTTCAGAATACTAATAAATGATTGGCCACCGTCCTGACTGGAGGCCTGGCTAGCCTCTTCTGACATGACTACTGCAGGTGCCTTTTCCTCCTGACTACTCCTTTTTCTGGCAGACAGACTGTTCTGCATCAGCCCTTACCATTTTGCTTTTTTGGCTGTTTAAATCTTTAACCTACATTCCCTGTTGGGCTGTAACACTTCATTATTTCTGCTTTGTCCCAACACTGCACACTTGGCTGTTATGTTTTGCCCAGATCAGACTGCTGAGAGAAGTGCGAAAGTAGCAGTTCAACAGTCTATACCAAAAATTACACACTTGGCCACTGTACTTAGCAGTGCTTATTTGCAGCTCTTCTGTTTAGACATATTTCACTTGTCTTAATGTTTCATAAAGGAATTGATAGAAGAGTTTTAAAATTTTTCTACCTGATAGGTTATCTGTTTTCATCTAATGCCTAAGCCTGAGCTGGCCACTCATTTTCTCATGAAAACTTACTCCAGGAAGTCAAATTCTCTCTTGGAAGAAAACATCCCACACTATTCCCTGGTTTTCTCATTAAAAAAAAAAAAAAAAAAACCAAACCCCAAAACCTAAGTTAATCAACATGAAACATTTCACATAAATTGTCACACACTTCAGGAATCACCATAACCTTTGTTGGACTGCATTATGGCAAAATGGTTGAAGGAGCTTTTATACTAGAGAGAAAGAAACCAGTAAAAGTAGATAAGAGGTGAATGATGGGGTTCAAAAACTCTGGAGGGATCATTCTGAGGAAAAATGAACTGCCAAAAACGATACTTTGCATGCAATTATTTCCACACATTGGATATTTGACTTTACAAAACTGACCTGGTTAAAACTAAAGAACACTAGTACTGACAGGATCTGAGAGAAGTGGACTATGCTAGTGATCATGTCCAAAAACCTACTTCACTTCTGCTCATCAGTCTCTGGTCTTCCCCTCCTGCCCATCATGATGGTTCGTGATTTTTTTTCCTGTTTAATGTAAATACTGACATGGGTTGTATTATTGTCTTTTTGCTCCTGGGAGGACAGCAATCTGTCAGGTACAGGCACATTGCAAGTAGAGACACTTGACAAGTAATAACAAGATGTTTGATTCCTTTTTAACTTTTTCTCATATTCTGAACTCCGTCTCAGCTGAGCTTTCCCCCTAAAAGTTTGTGCTATCTTTTAAGTGCCTTTATTGGCTACCTCCTGAGTTTTGTTTGTTTGCTTTTCTGTAGCAAAAATTCTCTGCTTGGAGATCCTAGCTTTTTCTGTTCCAATTACAGCATAGATGAAACCCTAGCAAGCTGAGTTTGGCAGATGACCAGTATTTGTTATAAAGTCGGGAGAGTGTGCATCCAGTCTGGACTAGTCATACTGGAGACATCGTCCAGTCTATGAGAATAAAATGATTGTAGAGAGTCCAAGAAATATTTTAGGATGTAACTAAATAACAGCATTGAACTTGGTTCCTTTTCTAATTTAGAAGGACTCTAGCAGAAAGAATCATTTAATGTTTTTCAGTTTGGTGCCAGTCATTAAATAATAAAATTCTATTGGATTTTACAATTAGAGTAATCTAACAGGTAAATGAGTAGAACAAGTATAAATAAATATAATTGTTTTTTCCCTACTTAGAAAGGGAAATTAATGATAAATTATTATGTGATTCAGTTAGCTACTGTGAATGTTGTCAGACAAGAGTTTAAAAGCCCAGGAAACTGAACAGTACTGTGTTAGAGAATTTTACTTTTTAACCACTCTACTTTGACTTCTTTCATGCTGGCAGATTTGTTGTCATAATTAAATGTGCTTTTTTGTTTGTCTGGTATAAAATAGTTTTGCTTGGTTAAGTGGCAAAATACAGCTGTTTCAATTTCTCTCTACTTCTAATTGGACTCTCTAAGCTCTGCAAAACTAAGGGCTGTGACTGAATGGATCTCATTCCTTTTTAAAAAGGTATCAGACAACAGGATGCAACATAAAAGGAGCTCAATAATGAGGTCTTCTTTTATTAACAGAGATTAAATCCTTCCTACTAAAGTCAGGAGTGAAACTCCCCTTATCTTCCAGAGGGGGCAGGATTTCATCTCAATTGAAATTAAGATGTGAAATTTGGATTTCCCTTTGGCTTTTGTCCAATCTGTGTCTCACTGGAGATGCCCACCCTGCGGTTGTTGAACAGAATACAATTATATTGCCAGCCTAAAATTAGGCAATGTCCAGACTAAAATTAATTTAGGTGGGTCGTAGGGTGGTTCTCAGGTTCTGTTGAAGATAATTCTGCCTCTGTAAAAAAGTACTAGCTTTGAGGTACAACATCCTGTTTATCACTTCCCGATGAAACTGATATACTGTTAGTTGTAATCTGGGTAAATCACATTTTTCTTTTTTAAATTAATTCATATTAACTATGTAAATGAGTTCACAAACATTGTCATGGTGTATTTTTGGATGTTTTAAAGACTAATTTTAGTAAATTTGAGAGATTTCTGATAGAGGCAATACTTCAGATGCAAATGAAATACGTAGTAGTGAGCAGTTTTGATAGTTAATGCACAGAGAGACTCAGACATGGAACTCTTGCACTGAATTCTGTAACAATATTTTGCCTTCATAGGCCTTATTATCTGGCATCCCATGTTAATCCTGGTGAGAAATAAAATAAATCTACATAGATACGTAGCACACTGACAACAGATATTTCCAATCTGTAAAAACAATTTCTACTTTACCTGCTGCAGGATGTTTCCAATGTAAAAATACAATATTTTATGTGTTAAAGTGATTGCTTTAGCAGAAAATGTTGATCTGTGGAATGACTACTCTACATAACTGGGGTATTCTTTCCTGTCTTGAGTGTCATGAAAGAGACCCAGACACATTGATTTTGCTGTTGGACCTAACAGTTTACACAAGCGTCTTCACCTCCCTAAGCAAAACTGCACTCATTGTATAACCTATTTGTCAATAAGAGAGTATCTCACTTTTCCCCTTATGCTAGAACTTTCATTATCTTAAATCCCTTAATAGTTCTGTGAAGTTCATATACATTTAATTAGCATATGTAAGAAGAAATACAAAAGAAGAAACCATTGTGGTCAGACAACACTGATCTGTCCGAAACTTATCTACAGACTGGGATCTTTCAAGGATATAAAACAAGGCAGGTTCCATCTAAGCACCCTCCAAAGGCTAACTGATATCTACCAGCAGCTTTAAGGTTGAGAGCCAACTAAATGTGTAACACTTAAAAAATCGCGTTTGCCTTTCCTAATGTTAGACCTCTCAAATTGGACCTCACTGCATACGATTTTAAGTCCCTACCTGAAACATACTTTTTACTTCCAAATTCCCCTCAGCCCATCTTGAAGAGTAAACATTGCATTCATGAAATGGTTGCTAATTATAACCCAGACATAAAACACGTGTACAAGGTTGAGCAAAACTGAATGACAGTTGTTGGGGTTTTTTTCAGTATGTCATTGTCTGTGTGTTGTCTCCTCTAACTGCAAATACATGGCAGCATCCCTCCCATTCCTGTGAGCCACTCAATTCACTACTGCTGAAGGATATGGCGTGGTCATTACCATCAGAGTAAATACTTGATAATAATGTTATGTGAAGTGGTTGAACAAGAAATAGCTTTTTAAAGCAAAGAAGAAAAAAGATTCTGAGGCAGAGAAATACAGTTGTGTTTCTCACTCTTTTTGTTTAGAAATGGATAGTAGGAGGCCTAAAGGACAAAATATACATAATCCTGTTTTGAGGACCAATACATGGTGTTGATGGATGTGCTGAATCTAATGAATTTATTTGCTGGCGCTAGTATTTCATGTGCTTTTCAAGCTGAATTTATTTGTCACCTTAGACATTAA
>NW_010105346.1:11452-30807 GCF_000699245.1 Pterocles gutturalis | reverse complement strand
AGCAGATTAAATGGTAGACATCTATCTCATAGCAAACCATCGTAGAGTCACTGTATTTAGTGTGTAGCTAGTCAGTCTGTTCAGTGATGCTTAAAATGTGATTTCCTAAAAAAGATGTCTACTTCTGGTGTACTGAACTGCCTTCTAGTCACCACAGATGTGCTAATAGATGGCATCTAACTGAAACTGGGATTGTAGATTGGCCTTGTCGTGCTCTCATTCACAATGTTTTCATGTTGCTGGAGAAGAAAACTATCTCTTCAAGGAGTACTTTATCCAGGGATTTGACATGTAGCAAAACATAAAAAAGTGAAACAACTAAAGGAAGTTCTCATGAGGCACTTAACATCACTTCCAGACTGACATATTTCAGTAGAGGGATGATCAGCTCTTTTAAGTGAATTGTAACTTTTAAAATGCAAACCAAACATTTATTGTAAAATTAGACAATTTGTCAAAATAAAAATCTGTCCAATGCCAGGAGTTTCTCTTTAAGAGATTTAGCAATTGCAGTTAGTATATTTATCATGGCTGAAATTTTCAGTGCTAAGTTTTTTGCTACATTTCTTTGAAAAAAATAATTTGCTCTAGCTCAAGTGTATGGGGACTTGGACTAGGAACATTAGATTTGTTAAAAGATTGCACCTCTTTCTCCTTTGAAAGTTGACGTAGGAGAGGTTCTACTTGTTTATCCTACGGTGGAGATTGTACTAAGTACTGTCAGTCTCTCTTAATGGCATTATATAAAAGCTGATCACCTGTTGTTGTCATGTTAAATATTTATTGACATTAGAAACTTAGTATTACTTTACAGCACTACCAAGGAGATATACATTGCACTTGCTGCTGCCATCTGCACAGTTGGTGCAAAGAAGGTGTGCTGCAGGGTTAGGTACAGAAAACGTGGCTTGAAGTATGTGATGTACGGGGCTCCATGCTTCAGCAGTTTTCATGCATGTTAAAATGTGCTTCTGCTAAAAGGAAAATCCTGAGTTTCAAAAAAAGAGGTTTTGGACGATTAATTGCTGCCACCGAGAGTCTTGCTGAATGATCAAATTCCTTGAAAACTTGTTTCAGATAAGAAAACTAGTTCTGTGGTTGATTGCAGCTTGATTTACAAGAAAATATATCCTCGCTGTCTATTTCAAAGGGATTAATGTTGGCACCTTTCTTTGGTTCTCTGTTGCCTGAATTAGCTCTGCAAAAAAGACAGTGTTTTCTTAGTCATCAAGAGTGTGAGCATTTTCCTTCTTTATAGTGAACAGACAAAAGGTTTGGGAATGTTGAATACAACTTTTTTGCCTTTGGCAAACCAATCACGGTTACGAAAGGTATTCAATAAAAAATGGAAAATGCTTCAGACTGGGCATACCCTGAGCATTTCATCAGAATCTCTCAAAACTGTTTACGCGACAGGTTGTAGATGCCTCTCCACTGGAAGAAAGTAACTGTGATACCATAAAATAGGCTATTGAAAAACAGAGCATTGAAGACAGAGTTGATTTGCGCTAGCTTTTTTCTTAATCTGGTTATTCTACCTCCTTACCTTTCAGAAGGACGGGCCTTTAGTGCATTTGTTCACATTGCCACATAGTGTACACATACTCTTAGTTTACATGAAAGATGAAAGGTTTAAAGTGCACAGGTGAAGGTGAGTTGCATGATTATAGCAGAGTGCTCTGTTCTGAGTTGTGTGTGATACCAACTCGGGGGGAGGCATCTCTCAAAAATAATAGTATTGATTGAAGGTAGAAAACACGTTATTTCCCTGGCGCTGGTGATATTTCCTTATGCCAGGATATCACTGCACTTTCCCTGGCAGGAGATACTTTATTGATGGAGATAAAAGCTTTAGTTTTCAGTTGAGATTCCACCTGATTTGGCACATGACATAATTACATATACAGAGGTAACAAACATTGATTTTCTCTGTGTAACGAGAACAGCTTCTACTAACATTTTCCAAGTCTGGGCTACATCCACACTTGAAAAAAAAAAAATGCAGCAGAATATTTTGTGTTGAAGACATTGTTTGAAAACACTTCTGTCACGATTTACAAAGTGTATTTGCTATTTCTGCTTACTTTCTATCCCTAAGTAACCCATACTTGCAGGCCTTTCGGAATAATTGAATAGTCTCCTTCACGGAGAAGGAAAGGACTTGCAGAGGTACATACAGGAGGGAATGGCTTCCCAGCCATTACCAGAGGAGGTAACTGCTAGGCTTTCAAAATCAAAACAGTTGAACAGAGGTGTTCTGCGGCATGCATAAAATACATTTTAATGCTATTCAATGTTATATCCCTTCATAATTTATCAAAGTAAAACTTCTTAACTGACACTTGTTTTCTTCCCTCTGGTATTCTTATCTCCATGACTCTCCTGGTGGTAGCATTTCACAGTTATCTGCAAGGTGCTTTATAAGCATTACCCAACCTCACTAGGTCCCTAATTAGTTTACAGGGGGGAAGAAAAAGGTTTATTGTCTTATATGAACAAGTGGGGAAGCTGGGACAGATAAGTGTTTTCAAAGATAAATTCTTCAAAGGAGAAGTAGAGCTGACTGAGGAATGTTAGGATGAAATGTAGTTTTTCAAGAAAAAGACTTCTCTAGAGAGGAGCTCATTTCAAATTCTGCAATTACTAGGCCAGAGTTTCATGGTTGACTAATATGTATCAGTGACTTCCTGTAGCTGACCTGAACTGATTAAATAGTTTGGGTTTTAACGCTACAGAAAGAGAGCAGGTTATTGCAAACAACTTTCCAATGCCAGGAAATAGGCTTTGGAATAGCAATGAGGAACTAAGATACCAAATTCACTTGCCAAAGTAAATCACCTCTCTACTCCAAGCTAGTCAGTAAACACAAATGTGCAGGTCTCTTCTTCCATTCAAGTGTTCGATGGTCTGGAAACCATTGGATAATTTTTTTTAAAAGGCAGTGAAAGAGATTATGGGGAGAGAGTGTGTGTAATGTCCTCTGGAGGGCACAGAGCCAACCCTAGGAAGGACAGTCCTGTTTGTTTTTTATTGCAACCCAAAGACTGGATCCCTGAAGGAGCAGACAAGTCAGGGTGGCCCATCTTTGACTGGCAACATACAGCCGGTAGTACCTGAATGTAGATGAGATGAAACAAAAAGGAATATTTACTTGCCCAACTTCAAGTGGTTAACATAACCTAAAAGAGATTTGAGTGCAAATTTGTTCCTGTGTATTTTCCTGGACCAAATTTTATGCTGTTACATCTGTGCAGCCTCGATCTGTTAGCCAAGAGATGAGCAAGTTTCAAATAAGGAATATTTGCTGATCCCATTAAGTGGAATTCAAAAGTAAAGCAGGCTAAATCCAGCAGCCAAAGCCCTTCCTCGTGTTAGTAAGTGGGAACTGCCAAAGCAGGCATACTATTAACAACATTCTTATTAATAATTCATTTGTTTTGGGTAGTGCAGGAAGGTTTCAGTCACTCATTATGTTGTCTGTGGTATAACAGTAAGACAATTCTTGCCCAAATAGTCTTACACTATAAATAATCCATTTTAAATATCACGTAGATAACATTTAACTATAAAAATATGAAAACAGAGGAAGTGATTCTGATCTTGTTTAGCTTCAAGTAACAGTCTTTATAAATGCAAATTTGTACTTCTTTTTTCAGAATTTCCCTTACCCCTTGGACTTGAGAAACTCATGCATCTTGTATTGCAAAAAGCAAGCTGCGAAGAATAGCCCCACACATTTTTGTTTTTTAAATTCTCTTTAAAGAAAATTCTTAAGTAGATTTTCCAGACAGTGACATCATGGAGGAGGGCAGGGAGGATCTATATCCAACTCATGCATCAATTTACTGTTCAGAAATTTACTGGGTATGTCTCCTATTGTTGGTAAAGTATGGTCTTTTTAAAAAGCAGGGCACATGGGATTCTCGACAAATGAGGCAGTAGAAATTAGCCCAGCTACAGTCCTGCCTACTGAGTTTCATCATAACACACGATGGAGTTGTATACTGAAGTTCTTTTGTGCCCTTCTGGGAAAAAGGAATTTAAAAAAAAATCAAAAAGGCATGGGGAAGAAACTGTTTTGGATCAACGCTCCTTAGATGGTGGGTTTCCCCACTTCCGTGAAGCTACCTGGCAGCTCCTGGAACACGATGGACATTGGTAGGAAATTTGTGCAAGGACCCGTGTGAAAACACAACACTCTAGTTTTGTGGTCAGTGTGCCACAGGGCCTGTTCAGAAAGGAAAGATCCTTTGTTAGAGCTGCCCTCTTATTTCTTAGCCCAGGGTATGAGAAGCATAAAAAAAGTCTTGAAGCTCTTTTTCCTCTTTCTCAGCTTCCATATCCATGCCAAGCATAAAGAGTGAATTCAACTCTGTGAATGAAAAAAACTAGTATGTGAGACTAAAGAGTACATCATAGCCTCAGAGCCAGCTATGTTACCTGGCAGATGCGAGACCATGTGAAGCTGTGTAAAAATCCCAGTGACAGCTAAATAACGAAAATGTAACATGGGCATGATGCCTTATAAGACAAAAAAGTAATTTCCTGCTATAAACAAGGGCTGCAAGAGATCATAGTTCAGGGTTAATAATGACTTCATGAGCCACTGTAACAGCCAATTAATTTGGATCAGGAAAGAGGGAGAATCACATTTGTTCCCTATAAAATTGGTGCAAGGCTGTTGATCCTCATGCATTGATGTAACGTGCTGCAAGTACTCCACACAGCCTTGTGTTAGTATAACCTCGTGCAGCGGTTATGTTTGCACTATTCCCTGCGTAAGTCTCTTGTGACCGTAAACATGTTTTCAGCCAAAGTGTAAGACCAGAACATTTGTGTATTTATTTATGTGTTAGAAAAGAGCGCCAACCTTTGTTTTAAACTTAACAAGTTTCCACTGAATGTGTGTCTCTTTTTGTTATCCCCCTATACATGCAATATTGATTTTTAAAAGATAGGCAGATCAGAATAGATGCTCAGAATATACGTTGTCCTGAAAGCCAACTTGCTTTGTAAGACTCAGGCGAAGCAGGTTAGAAAACATCATGCTGAACCAGACCACTAATCTATGTAGTCAGATATTGCCTCTGTAGGGCATGAGCTTTCCCTGATTATATGTTGCCCCATTTTGCTTTTTGCCTTTTCACAGACCCACTTCCTCACTCAAAAAGTCAGTTAAGGCCTAGGACAAAAAAAACTATCCAAAACTTAGGGGAACCTGGTCTTTGGCACTCAGCTTTGTCATGAGCAGTCTTTTGGGAGGCAGAGCTCAAAGAGGCTGTGGACAACTAATGTAAATGTCACATTTTTTACGTGGTTTGCAAGAATGACTCAGCTATGTAGTCAACAAAATATTTTTATTTTTTAAATAGTAAGGAAGCATACAGAATTGCTGGTCTTTCTTTGTTCTATTAAGAAACACAAGTCCCAATGTACTTATTTCCTGCTTGTGTGTCTCAGCATCAGCCAGCCATGGAAAACATCTGCCATTCCTTCTCTTCAGCACCTGCAGATCCTCTCCTCACACCTCTTGTGGTCCTCCTCTAAATTATGATTGACTTTGTAAAAACAGAGATTGAAAAGGGAAGGGTCTTCAATTTCTCATTTTGCTCACTTCCTCCATGGATTAGGTCCTTTTTCTAAAGCTGCATAACAGTATGTCAACTTTTAAATGTCATATTGGAGATATGGACAGGGTTGTAATTTGGCTGTCTCAGATGACATTTTTTTTTCTAGGCTCTCCAGTTCACAAGCAATTATGTACTCCTTGGCAGTCTTGAAGATCTTCAAGTTCTTGAGGTGAATCCTGTCGCTCTGCTCAGGGGTGACTTCGAGAACGGTTCACAGCATCTGCAACATGGTACTAACACATCAAATGGTACTCCAGTAAGGAGTTTCTGGGTGTCTACCTGTCATTCTCTAGCCTGCAGCGCTCAGTCTCTGTTTCTTGTCTTCACAGAGGAACGGGCTCACAGAACTTTATGAGCCTAATTTTCCACTTAGTTCTCACTTCAGAGAGATTTTCACTTTTCTTTTGAATGCCAGTCAGCTTCTCGTCTGTGTTAGCCCCTGTGCCACAGCATCCTCTCCTCTTCTTGTGGATTGGCCTCCAAAGCGCTGCCCTGTGAGGCTTTATCCCTTTTGCTATGTACTAGTGGTAACGGCTTTCTCTGTGCTGTTCCCATTGGTAATGATGGGTACTACCACATTAAGAGCTAATAGTAAAGGCAACTCCAGGTAAAATGCCTGGCTTATAGGAGTGGGGGGGTGGAGAGAGAGAGATTTTGTGTGTGTTTCCCTGTGTGTGCGTGGAGTCAGCTGCTTCAGATGGAATTCAAAATACCTGTAATGAAAATTGTATTGAAACGGCCAGTAGAAAATAGTAGCTATTTCTCTCCAATTTTGGCACTGCAGCCAGAGCTGGCACCTTTGTCTTCTTGGTGTGTAAAGCCCAAAATCTCTTCTCTGGGGCAAAACCCTGCATTCTTCCAAATAACTCAACTTTCGTCCTATTCTATCATAATTTAATGGTCAGGGAGTAAAAAGTCCATTCCCTAAACGCCAGGCACCAGCACAGGCTTGGGCAAGCCTCTCAGCTCCTCCTGCAAGGGCTGCAGCTCTGTGCAGCAGAGACTGCAAGAGTCCTGGGGGAGCTGAGCGCAGCAGGAGCGTGAGAGTATTATCTGTCTGGGGGGACATTCAGCTGCCAGGACGGAAACACATGCTCCAGTCCCTCCTCAAGTTTCTTCTCTGTTTTATGTATCAATAAGATGTAGTGCTGAATGTAAAATATACCCCCTGAGGTGCTAGCTGTCTGTTGGGGGAGCTTTCATGAGAAGTGGGTGTATCTATACCCTCCCTCTTGGGCAGGGGCCTGAATCTGGCTAGCTTGCTTCTTAGCTAGTGCATTAACAGTTTAAAATGTTCACAGCTCAAATTTTTCTTCTGGACTTTTTTTTTTTTTTTCCCCCGAAAGGAAACTACCCATGGATAAATTTGTGGTACATAGAAGACTGAAGGAGAGTTATGCAGAGAATTTTAAAGCCTGGGGGTTTATGGTAGGCACAGGACTAGCTGATGCAGTCTAGGGTAGGGGACATCTGAAGAGGTCACAGTTTGGGATTTTGATACCCGTGCAAACAATTGGAGACATTTCTAAGAAGTCCAGAGTATAATTGTAAATTATGTCCTCTGTCCATTCATTATTTAAGCCACTCTAGGAAAAAAAAATATCATTGTGTGTATTATTATGATCATTTAGAGTAATAGGAGATACTGAAAGAACATATAGCCTATGTCAGAAGCACTTGTCAAATTGTTGATGGAGACAGCAATGACCCAAAGTTGTTTTAACATGAATTATCCTGCTTTAACAGAGTTGATAGTTTTAGTCTTCTTCAGTAATCAGCACTCCTGTTGCAAAAGAAGATTGTCTGAGGGCAAGGAGTGGGTTAAAGGACACTTTACGCTTGCCTCTGCTTGAGTAACTGCAGGAAGGTATATATAACTGAAGGCATTATATTACAATGCACATTAACATGAAGAAGTTACGATCATTAACCTCTGCTCAAAAATTAAAGGCTCAGATTAGGAGAGTTTTAGCCTGTCCACCAGTCCTACATTCACAAATAAAAGGTAGAACTTCAAAAAGGATTAAACCAAGGATTTGCCTTGTTTCTCAGGATAGAAGAATGACTACTTTCTCATTTGCAAGACTTTCTGCCTGCAGGTTTGCACTTTCATTTGAGCTTTGAATGCAATCCAAGTCAACACATCAATAAAACTCTTCACTTTCCTTTAGCTGTACTTGTAACTAATGCGACTGTCAACCATGTCAGTGCAGTTCTTGGAAAAGAATTTCTGGCTAACTTGTTCTTCCTTTGTAAGCAGGATGGATGGCTGCCTGCATGTTCGTGTGGAGCCATAACACAATATTAGCTATTGTTCCATGGCTTTATTTTTAATTTCTCAATCTCATAATCCAGAGCTGTTTCCTCAGTTTACATTTTGTCCTATTCTAAGAGGCTTAGCGTTTTAAATTGTTGACACATTATATAGCCTCCATAAAATGGAATGCATGTTCCGGGTCTGACATAATCATAGCTTCCTTGATGCACTTTCCCATTGAAGTAAATAAGATTTACTTTATTTTGGACCTACAAATGACACCATGAATTCTGAGGGAAAATAAGATGTAAAACTGGACCTCAAACTAAGTAATGTGACTGAAGAAGTAAGTTTTATTCAGTATGCTGTAGTTTGTTGCCAGCATAGTTTTGTTGCAGAGAAATACCTGCAGATATCTGTGTTTACTCTGTGTTTTTGAGAGCATAGCGCGTGCGTATGTCTGACCGACTGCCCGGGAGCACTTCAGACTTGTCACTGCAGGAACCGGTCTTAAAGCTTGTGGAGTGCTTTAGGTCTTCCCCCATCCTCATCACTGCTACAGCTCCCCATACTCCATACCCTTCCTGTGGTGAGACTTCTGTAATCTGTGTTAGGCCTTAAACTGTATCTGGAGATGCCATGCAAAGCACGTGTCAGAACAAACCAGTTAATGACCTGCACCCCATTTTGCAGTGTCAAGCAGACACTGGAGTACAAAATCTAATACTGACTGAAGTTGTTTCTTTAGCATGTTACTCCAATAACATGTCTCACTGTATTACTTTTAATCTCACTTGTTCCTCTTTGTGCTGCTTTGAAGGACATTAATGCTGCTAGTAGTCTTGTCCTTATCTAAGTTCATGTTAACAAAGGTGTGGTGAGCTGTCTGTGCTTTGGCTGTAGTGGTTTAGCTTTTAAAACACATATTTTTTTCTGTAATTAAATTGTGACAATGAATCAGCTTGTTGCTTTCAACATAAATGACTTCCCTGAAATCATACTTTAAACAGCACACATCATTATCTGCTTTCTCCTCTTAACAGTAGACTTTCATTCCAAAGTGTAGTAGTCTGCATTTGCCCCATTCTCTTATCCTGGTAGATAAGAGTGTCAAGCAGAAACCGAGCTATGAAGTGTAACTGTGATAGCCAGGAAGTTTGATTGCATTAACTTATTATTAGATGGAATTGCAAAACTGGTGTTGGGACAGTGTAAGTGTAGATTAAAGTCCCTGAGGCTAGCAATTTTTTCTATCTTGTGTTCTGGAAATTTAGGAATGGTAGGAATGGCTGTAATGACCCAGAGCAAAGGTGAGCTTGGTCTGAACAGTCTAGGGACTTCCCAAACTGATTTTTCCAGTTCCGGCCTGGAAAAGGCCAAAGCAGACATCCAGCACTACAGTGGCAGTGGTGCAGTGCAGCGAAATATAGCAATGGCTTGTCACCCATACAGCCACAGTGTTCAATTCGGACAGAGACTGCACGGTAATCTTTTGGGGTTTTAGAAGATTTGAACCAGTGATGAATGTCAAGCGTAGCAGGAAATTTGAGGAGTGATTCTACTCATAGACAGTTGTCACCATCGCCTGCATGAGACAGAAAAAGACTTTTTCAATGCTACTCACAGAAGCGTTGCAGGAATTATCAGCCTCCAAATATGCATCTTTTATATTTTTTCCCCGCTGAAAGCTACATGTTTGTTCAGGTTGAATGTTCCTCTGATATCACAGGAAATTGTTGAAATGGGCTGGAGAAACAAGAATTAGGAGAAAAATGGAGGAAGATAAACCAGCTGCGGTTTCTCTCCAGCTGGCTTTCACCAAAAACATTGCAGAGTTTCCTTCATGAATAGCAGGGCTGCTGCATTTCCAGTGGGCAAAAAGAGAGTAAAGGAGTAAGATGTGCTAAACAACATGGCCCTTGCCCAGCATCTTTACAGGTTCAAAACACATAGGTCAAAACAAAAGCAAGTGCAAGGCTAGGGTCTTCTTGAGATTGTGCCCGTTTATACTACAGCAGGTTTGTCTCACAATGATGCACGTTTAGCTTTCATGGAGATGATACCTAATAGCAGAGGGTTTTTTGTCTTTTGTTCTTCTGCCTTAATCTTGCAAATATTTGTTTCTCAAGTATTTCTACTCTCGCATTTCCATTGTTGAACAGCCTCACCAGTGAGGAGGGCTGGGAGGATCCAGCCGTCAGGCAGTATGATCTTGGGGTACTATGTGAAAAATAGCCTATTTTCCCATCTGGCAAAACACTTAACCACATGTCTACAGGTGAGAAGAGGAATACTGCTGAAGTCCGTAGTGCCACACGGGACAGCCCCAACGTTGAGCTGCTGCTCAGGGTGGGGCTTTGAGTCACGTTCATCCCGGCAGCCGGGACTGGGGTCAGGCATTAGTTCCTGCAGCTCCCCGCCTGCTCCGTGGCTGCGCTCCCGCAGCTCCTAGAAGGAATGGATGCGAACTTGGTCACTGTTTTGGTTATTCTAGCAGTTGCGGTTAGTCAGACATCTGAGAGTAAGTACAATTGTACTTTATCTACTTCTATACTTTAATCTCCTAAAAGAAAAAAAGACCCGAAGGGTGTCTACCCGGAATTGTGTGCGCTTGAGCCTTTGCAGCTCTGTACAGGACCACAGGTGGTAGCTTAAAGGTCTGTAGTACAGCGTGGGAAGGTTTAAAAAGTGAAACCTGGCTGTCTTAAACTGCACAGAACAACCGGCATGTGTTTCAGTGGAGACAGGGCTTCACCTGAGCATTTCCTCAATGTTTGTGGGGACTTTACAATTCTGTAAAATCACTTCAGCAAGGAAAAGCTGAGTGGGTTGTTGTCATAGCAAACGTTGTCAAAAACATCTTAGCTGAGAGATTTTAACTGCTGAAGGCATAAGACCTTTAAAGCTGTGGTTTCCTGAGGGAACACCTAATAAAATGTCACTATTTGTTTAAAGGAATCTTTCCAGTTCAGCTGCAATTTCCTCCTTTCCAAACTTCTTGAGAGGGAATATGTTTAGAAAATCACTTGGTCTTTCTCTTTTAAAGTTGAATTGTCCTCGATGGCAAAGACTTCAAAAACTTTTTATAAGAAAATTCACGTAACTGATTTCGCTCAGCAGAAAAGCAGTTTTGCGTGCAGCTTTGCTTCATGTTCAGTGCAGCATGTCTCGAGGATTCAGGAGATCTAAGACCACTTGCTTTTGTCTTCTTGCATTTTCATCACGATTAAAAAAATTTCAAAATAGACTAGCCAGTGCTGTGCTTGAATTCTTAGTTTTTCTTTGTAATTTTCTACTGTAAAATAAGCTGTGTTCACAATGAAGATAACTCAAATTCTGGAGCACTTCAGCCTTTGAGATGTTCCTTTCTCAAGCTCCACTGGCTTCAGTAGGAATTGTGGAGTTCCTTGAGCATTTAAACACATGGACAAAATCTGCCATAAAATTTGATCCTGTTAAAATGGCCACTGCACCTGCTGGCATGGGAAGGCTCTGCAAGTGCTCTTCTATTAGATTTATGGTCTGGCCGGTTAGCAAGGTCTTGCACAATAGGTCTGGCACATACATGCAGAGGTCAAAGTAAAGGTTCTCTTAGAAAACATTATTTTACACTGAACCATCTGGCACAGGGGAAATACCTTTACCATCTAACTTCCTTCATGCAAACTTGCTCCATACTTAGCAACAGTATTCAAATGGCAGAACCCACAATAAAAATGGGCAGAACTGAATGTGGCTGTCAGGGTACAGGCACACCCTACCCTGATCTGAACTATATTTAGGGTTAACCCTAACTAGGGTTAGCTTCTTAGGCTGGTCATTATGTATCCATTTATTTCAGGGTCATGATACAGATATACAAGTAAGATTTGGGCTGGTACCTGCAAATGCAAAAGTTTCCTTTGCTTGTGGACGTGAATTTGTACTCAGAGGCCAGGAAAGCCATCTGGTGGCCAAAATTACAGCCAGCCACAGGTAAGAACACAGCCCTGCCAGGTAGTGCCAGAAAATGAGATCGAGATTATTTTGTAGAGTGTGATGAGGTTTGTTTTTTTTTTTTTCTTTTGGAATATAATTCAGAAGAAGATTTTGCAATTTTCCTTTAAAAAAAAGCCCTGTTACTCTTCCATCATCCAATCTCAGTGCCAGGAATTTACAGGGTGCCAGATGCTGTCACACCTGCAGTGTGTGACAGCATATGCAGCAGGCTGGACAAGGGAACTTATTTCCAAGGTGGTTGGTTTGAATTCCAATTTGAGAAGACAAACATTCTCTTTCAGAATCCCCTACATGTATTTCGTCTTGAAGATATGAAGAGAGAAATTTGGTAATTCCTATAGAGTAAAAGCAGCCAAAAAAAGTGCTGAATGCTATAGGGTGGGAGTAACAACTAAATAAGACTGTCTGGGCCTTCCCAAAGGAGTTAGCTGGAGTTATCCTAGCCAAGTTATTCCAGTAATGCTGGTCTGGTCAGAGTGAAGGTGATCTGTGCCGTGTCGGCAATGGGTTCCCTCTTAAAAAAACAGATGTATGTTCACCTGACAGATTCTTTTTTCATTTTAATATTAAAGACATTATGTGGTTTGGTTTTGCTAGGAATAGCAGATATTTCACCTTCTGATAAGGCACTGGATACTAGGGTTTGTTTGACCACATCAGGATTACATGCTGTTCTGACAGTTTTCAGCCAGCATTTCCTCAATGCTCTGCAGTTCAGAGCATCAGTGATGCTGTATGGGCACAGACAGCTTACAAACTGATAGTGTCTTGATGGACAAAGACCCATCCATTTGAGAATCATGACATATATAACATACCCATTTGTTTCCTTCAGACAGCCTTCCAGCCTTGAAAATGTCCATATTAACAGCAGTCCTCATAGCAGAACATCACTGCATAACTTCATTCAGATTTATTCTTGTCTGTAAAATTATGTAGCATGATTTTTTATATTTATACATTATGATTTATAGTTTATTTACAGTTATTTCCACCACTTCAGCAGGTATGTCTTAGAATCCCTTCTGTCTTTTGTTTATCTCTTTCTTAGAATTATGCTTTAACTGTGTGTATTACCATGCAGTCAAAATAGTAGGAGCATTAGAGCATTTTTCAGCATTTGAGTTCCCCTCTCATCTCAAGCTATTAAGAAACACCCCTGTTTTTACAGTGTACATCTATGCAATGTTTGCCAAGGATTCTAGCATCCTGCTTTGTTCACTTGCCAACCAGGATCAGAGCCTTCTGCATAACAAAATGGTTACTGACTTGCTTTAGGTTAAGCTGAAAAGACCTGCTTTGAGGTCCTGAACTCTTAAAATAGCCTCAAGTTTGTTTAGATGAGAGGAACATCTTCTCACAGCATCATAAGCAAATGAATATAAAGTGTAGGTGGTGTGATAATAAATTTCCTTCCAAGGACAGAGCCTGGATTCGATGTTCATAAGCCAACAATACCAGATTAAAAGCTGAAACTTGTCTGTGGAAACAGGTGTATTGAGACCAGAGCATTTCAGTAGGTATCATGCTCTGACTAAGCAAGACATGAATCCAGTTAATCAATACAAAGGGGGTTTTTTGAGATGTACAAAGCCTACTTTGTAACCACAAAAGAATTCCACTAGGAAACACTAATGCCTGCTGCTAATAGCCCCAGGTGTGCCAAAGTTGTGCAGTGGGTGCAGAGCTACATGAACTCATGGTGAACTTGAGGCACATGAGCATGAAATCCCACACTTCAGCATCGATACAGAAAGTGGCTCAGGTTTATGGATCTAACTGTGCAAGAGAAGCTGTCCCTCAGACCACACAGTCTGTTGGGAGAACCTGTTCTGCTTAATGGGCTCCCTTAGTTTGTGTAAGTGCAAGAACCATCTTTCTGGTTTTTTTGGTTACATAGAAGAACATCTGCAGCACGGCCTTTCACTGAGCAGTCCCTGGGCCACATACAGTTCATGAAGGTCAACTAAGGACTGTGCAGCAGTACTGACGGGCTCCTTTGTGCTGTCAGGAGGATCCAGGAGGAGCCACCAAAGACCTGGTCAAAACACTAACTACTGGAGTGAAACCTGTGAGGTAGCTGGGTTGGGTCTGGAGCAGAGAGAAATGGAGAAAGGGACCAAAAATGCCTTTCCTATTGTTCTCACATAGACCCCAGCTTTTCCTATTGTGTTTAATCAAAAGAGGCCAAAATGAAACCAAACATAGTTAAGAGCAAGCACAGGGGTCGGGAACGCAATGGCTCCATCACCCACCATCTATTTCCCTTTGGCTTCATCTCCTCTTTCTTCTCTGTCTGGCCCCCTATCATGAGGCAAAAACCTGTCCTGCCATGTTAAATTTTCTACAGAAGAGCCTGGCTGAACCTATGACTGCTATGTTTCTCGTTGCCAGTGGTCTGCCCTACCCATATTGAGACATTAACCCAGTCCACCCCCCTAAAAGCTGCAGCCAGAGAGCAGCAGCAGTAGCCACCAGCTACTCCACTGTATGCCGCAGGAGAGCTCTTCATTAGGCACTACAGCTTCCCTAAAGGGATATGTGTACCTAAGGATATCAGCTCAAAACAGAAGGAGGAGGGAAGTGTTTTGGTTTTGTTGTTTTTTTTTTTTTCCCCAGAAACTGAGCAGGCAGCAGTAATTGCTTGTAATATTTCTTGCCTGAGCCCTAGATGGCACAGCCTTCCTCAGCTGTTTAACATGTGTCTCTCAGGTTTGAGAATGATGATGAAAAAAGCAAAGCAGAATGGATGAGAAAAGTTTCTATGGACTGAGCTTGGCCAGGTAGCAGATAGGAAATGGAAAAAGAAATTTTCAGTAGTCAAAGAGACTTGATACTGATGAACAGAAGCATAAAGACAGGTATAACAAACAGCACTCACCGAGGCCTTGTTCCAACAGAGCTGTTGTTTTTGCTGTGCTTCACCCTCTAGCACCCCACTCTACTGTAATCACATCAACTCAAACTCACCGAGTCTCACAGACTTTGGGGATCTTTTCCATTTAGGAGGAATGTTTTACTAAAAGAGCTGCTAACAGGTCTGGCTGACTGCAGGTGAAAACAGTGATCTCTAATTGCCAGTGGCCTTTGATCCTCCCTAAGAAAGGGACTGACTACTGTGCCACCAAGATTTGACAGGCTTCCAAGGAAACAAACCACCATGGGAAATTTAAATTAAGTTTTTGTGCTACATCCTTGAACAACAAGCACTCTTTCAAAATAATTCAGAATTTCTAGGATTGTCTTTTTTTTTTTTTCAAGAAGAAAATCAAGTGGGTTTTTTTTCAAATGTGCTAAACAACTTATTCTCACTAGAAAGGCAGAGCTTTCTTTACACTATTTTTTGAAATTGATAAAGCAATACATAGCATGTTAAATAAATCCACTATAACAAAAAGATCAGCACTACTGTATTCCACAAGCCACATGCATCTGAAACGAAGGTCCTTTTTAGGCATCCTTGAGAGAGAAGGTGGGGGGAGTGAAGGTATTTTTCCAGTAAATATCTTGCTTGCCCTCTGCAAGGGTGCTTAACTTGCTCCAGTGGACTTCTCTGCAAGACTGAAGTATTTAGATCTCACCCAAAAGTGTGAAACAAAACCTTTAAAGGCAATAGGTCTTTTCCTGGTGAGAGTTCACAGGGAAGACATATCAAAACACATAATACCACCTGCTGAAATAATGACAGAGGAATCCCTGAGTGGATCTGTCTGAAGATCCATTGCTAAGCTCATTGGTCCTTCCAGCGGCTCCTTCATCTTTCTAGTTAAAGAGGCTCAGTGTCAGACAACAGGTCTAATTATTTTTTGAGTAAGCAGATGCGGATTTCTGGTTGTGTCATTGATCTATACAGACAAATGAAATCAGCAGCACTGAAAAAAACTCCTTGAGTGATAAACAGCATACAAAAGGCCACGCCAACATCCTTGTGGAAAACCTTGTGGAAAACCACAGTTCTTTCCTTTAACCACTGTTTAGAGTAATAAGCCATATCTAATTGCTGCAATCACAAGAAAAAAATATGGTATTGGGTGGTTCTGAAACCATTAGCCTTGTATATTACCTCCTGATTCCTTCCCACTTGCAGGATCAGAGTGCAGTTATGGTAGTAATGGACGGGGCAACGGAGCTCCTGAAGAGCAACATCTTCTCTCCTGGGGCTCTGGGGAAATACAGGAATTCCTTGGCTCACTGCCTCCATTGTTCTTCACACTCAGGGAAAAAAAAAAAAAAAATCACTTTTAAAACTGACTCCCACGTAAAAAGGTACCAGTTATCACAAGTGCCTCTGTCAACACAAAGTTGCTAATGACACTTTCATGCTGTCTGACAAAAAGACCCTAACGCTATGTATTCATCTGTGATTCAAAGATAAATTATATTTTCCATATTGTAGCTGTACTTCATGCACAGAGCAACAACAACAAAAATTATTTAGAAGTGACATCTTATTTTTTGTCAAAAAACCCAGTGCAGATCAGAACTCCTGAGGGCAAACATCCGTACAAACCTATGAAAGCAAGACAGCCTCCCCCTGCACACACCTCAAATAAAAGGTTACTAGCAGGCTCTCTCTCAATCTCCATAAGAATTGCTTTTGCCTCTTTAGCCAGAACATAACCACCACTTTACTCACTTTTATACAAAATTTCAGTCTGCTTTCTGTTGGTGTATTCAACAGTTTCACATGCAGTCTGTGTCACATTCTAGTGTTGAGAGGCGCAGTTTTTTGTACAGCTGCATGAATGAGATGTCTGCATCTGTGGCCTCCAACTCAAAGATGGACTGACATCAGGTAATTAAATTCCCTCTAAAACTGCTACTCCAGCTACACAAGTGGTAACTAAAGGCCCAGTTATAACCAAGTTTCTAAAAGAGGCAATTCCTGTTGGCTAAGTTCCTTGCAAAGGGCAGTCTGTCACGAGTGGCCAGTGAGATACTCACAAGCCCACCTGGATCCATCAAGAATTTTTCTTTGTTTTCCTTACATGAGTCTGTGTACATTTTTCCTTGTAAAGCTATAAAAGTACATCAATATTCGTTTCTTAATTTTCAGTTATGAAGTGCACAAATGACTAACATAGTGCTATATAGTGCGTCATATTGCACTATAAAGTCCAATACAGATGGTTCAGATTTGGGGATCAAAGCAAGTGATGTTTCTGGGTACTTAAAGTTGGATGAGGGCAAGAAATGGTAGTCAGGCACCGGAGAAACCAGGTGAAGAAGAGTTCAGGAGACAGCTGGCTCACCATAGCACCTTCCGTAGTATCCAGCCATTCCACAGGAGGCTGGCAGTGCTGGCCTTGACAAGTATTTTGGTTTGATAGACCCCAAAGATGCACAGGACTTTGACCTCTCTAAAAAGCACAGCTGGCAACCTCAGATAGAGTTCAAGGTATAACTACCCTTCCTTGAGTTTTTATCCCACATAATCCTACTGCCAGGAGCTGACTAGCAACAACAAAAGTTCATACTTTAGTGTCACCAACGCTGTCTTGAGCCCTCAGAACAAACTAAACTTAGTGGTGCTCAATGAACCGAATTCCCATTTGCAAACATCAGTTAATTGGCTTCACAAGCAATATGCTGCTAAAGAGAGAAAAGCAAAGGGCAACAGGGAAATTATACAAGTAACATTCAACACTTAATTAATCCTTCTGCACCATGTTATTATTTATAGTCCTCTCTGGGTTGCTGAGGAGGCAACTGCTAGGCAGCTGCTTTCTTCCACCCTCCCTTCCCACTGTGAAATCCCAGGGCTCTCTCATCAACCCCACCAGTACGAAAACCCCCTTCGACCTGCAGCGGATAGTGTGACTGGTCTTTGGTGGCTCCCACTACATTGCTAGCTGGTTGAGCTCACTGTGCCGCTGGTAGGGACTCAGACACAGACCAATATGATCATGCTGTAGCCATTTATTATGCCTCGATTACACACTTTTATACAGAACTCATGCAGATTTCGCAATTACTAATTGGATACAAGGATTTTAAAATCCTAAAGACAAAGTTACTATTGGCTAACTTTGGTCCTGGGAACGGGACCCTTAGCATTATCTAATCATGCTGATTGTTTACCTTCAGTTCCTCCTTATCTCACTCACATTCTGTACAATTGCTTTCTTTCTCGTCCCTTGCAGGTGTTATTTTCTCCTGTAGTAGAAATAAACTACATGAGGACCTTCTTCTAAAAAAGGTTCTGTCAAACATGAGTATTTTTCTCCTAAGAAGATTCTTACAAACATAAGTATTTTTCTTCTAAGAAGGTTCTCATAAACATAAGTATTTTTCTTCTAAAAAGGTTTCCCACATCACTGCTACAGCTTTGCTGGCATCTGTTCTTATTCCAGTGCTTAGTGAGCACTCTTGTAAGCAACAGAGCACACAACCTTATTGCTGCTTACAGGAAAATGTTTAAACAGACTTCTCATCTCCTGCTTACAGGAACTGAAATTGATTCTCCTGCTCCTTTCTTTTTTGCTCTATGGCTCTTGTTCTCCAAAGCTAAATGATTACTTAAGGAACAGCATGATTTATGGGCTAGGAAAAAAAAATCAAAATAAATAGGAAGGAGACCCTCTCCCCACTTCTCCCAGATTAGTTCATGGAATGGGACACAGGGGTCCTTGCCGTACTCACTTTGAAGCAGGAGTTTGATCCTGAGACCCTCACATCCCAGATAAATTCCTGAGCCACATAGCTTTGCTTGTCCTTGAGCTGATGGGGGGAATCCTTTTTAGAAGATCTATTTCTGTGCTAGAGAAGAAGAACATCAAACCCCAAAATGTTAGTATTTGTCGTCAAAAAAATCTTAAGTTATGATCTGCTCCTTAAGGTTCAGTGACTGTATTTTCAAGATGGTATTAGCAAGCAGGAAAAATCTGCAAGAGATCATTCCCTAGTGGAGACACGCTCAGCTGTGGAAGCCCTTGGGGCAAAAGAAAACACAAAACCCAGCAACAGCATTAGTAATTTCAAAGGCAAAAAATAATGGGCCTGAATCAACCTCACAAGGCAGAGCTTTTAAGTTATACTTCTGACACTTCCTGTGTCATTAATGTTGGTTATTTCCTCCACAAATGAAACACTTAAATGTTTTTTTTATTATTATTTTTATTTTACTGGAATAAGCCTTTACGTACGTGTGCATGAGGAGAGGTGGAGGAAGCTGTTCTTTAAACACCAAAAACACCCCTCTGTCTTCTGGGAGAAGCTGAGAGGATGGTAACTCCTCCCATAAGCTGTAAAGATAACTAACCCTTGACACCTCTCTGAAATGCCCCTCCACTAATCCGGGCAGCATGGGGAGCAAACAGGAGGAGTCAGAAGTGTGTCTGCAGGTACAGGGCTAGGCCCTCACTGGGATCACAGAGACATGGTGGGATGGCTCACGCGACTGGTGTGCTGCAATGGAGGGATATGAGCTTTTAGGAAGAACAGGCTGGAAGGCGAGGAGAGGGAGGTTT
>NW_010105346.1:0-11435 GCF_000699245.1 Pterocles gutturalis | reverse complement strand
AGGAATGAATGGAGCTCTGCCTGGGGATGGATGATGAGCCAACTGAGAGTTTATGGGTCAGGATCAGTGGGCAGACCAACACGGGTGTCTGCGATAGGTCTCCTGACCAGGAAGAAGTGGATGAGGCCTTCTTCAAACAGCTGGAAAAAGCCTCACATTCACAGGCCCTGGTCCTCATGGGGGACTTTAACCACCCTGCTATCTGCTGGAAGGACAATACAGCAGTGCTCAAGCAATCTACAACATTTCTTGAGTGCATTGATGACATCTTTCAGCACAAGTAATCAAAGAACCAGCAAGCAAACGCCCTCAGCTGTACCAGATTCTTGCAAACAAGGAAGAACTGGTCAGGGACATGAAAGGCAGAGTCATCATTGGCTGCAGTGACCATTAGATGGTGGAGTTCAGGATCCTGGAAGAAGAGAGCAGAGCAAAAACCAAGATCACAGCCCTGGGTTTCAGGGGAGCAGATTTACAACCTCCTCAGAGACCTGCATGGAAGAATCCCATGGAATATGACCCTGGAGAGAAGAGGGGTTGAGGAGAGCTTGCTGATATTCAACGGTCACCTCCTCCAAGCTCTAGACAGGTCTGTTCCAACAAAGAGAAAACCACGCAAAGTGGCAGGAGGCCTGTATGGATGAGCGCAGAGCTCCTAAATGAAATCAAACATAAAAACAAAGTGTGGAACAAAGGGGTGGAAAAAGGGGCAGGTGACGCAGGTGGAGTATAGAGTTGCTGTCTGATCATGCAGGAATGGGTTTAGGAAATCCAAGGCTGAGCTGGAATTTAATCTGGCAAGGCATGCACAACAGGGAAGGATTCCACAAGTACATAAATAGCAAAAGAAAGGAGAGGGAATATGTGAACCTGCTGCTGAATGGGGCAGGGCAACTAGTGACAAATTACATGGATAAGGCTGAGGTACTCAACACTTTCTTTGCCTCACTCTTTACCGTTCAAAATGTCCTTCAAGAATCCCAAGTCTCTGAGACCAGAGGGAAAGTCTGGAGCAAGGAAGGCTTATTGTCAGTGGAGAACCAAATTAGGGAGCACTTGAAAAAACTGGACCTACATAAGGCCACAGGCACAGATGGGATGCACCCCACCAGTGCTGAGGAGGCTGGCTGATGGCATTGTGAGGTCACTGTCAATTATCTTTGAACAGTCATGGCAACCGGGAGAGGTTTCTGAAGACAGGAAGAGAAGCAAACATCACTCCTATCTTCAAGAAGGGCAAGAAGGAAGATACAGGGAACTATAGGCTGGCCAACCTCACCTCAATCCCTGGGAAGCTGATGGAAAAAATCCTTCTGGAAAGCATTTCCAAAGATCTGAAGGACAAGACAGTGATCAGGAGTAGTTAACATGAATTTATGATGGGGAAATCATGCTTGACCAACCTGATAGCCTACAATGAGGTGACTATCTTGGTGATCAAGAGGAGAGCAGTGGATGATGTTTATCTCGACTTCAGTAAAGCATTTAATACTGTCTCCTATAACATCATTGCAGACAAGCTGACAAAGTACAGGTTAGATGAGTGAATAGTGAGGTGGACCAAAAACTGGCCAAACAACCAGGTCCATAGGGTTGAGATCAGTGGCACAAAGTCCAATTAGAAGCAAGTCACCAGTGGTGAACTCCCAGGAATCAGCACCGGGACCAATACTGTTCAACATATTAATTAATGACCTGGACAATGGGACAGAACGTGCCTTCATCAAGTTTGGAGATTATAAAAACCAGGAGCAGTAGCTCATCCATCACATGGGTTTTCTGCCTTACAGTTAGACCTCATCAGGCTGTAGAAATGGGCAGAGAAGAATCTCATGAAGTTCATCAAGGGGAAATGCAACATCCTGCATCTGGGGAGGAATAACACCAGGCAGCAGTACCTGCCAGGGGTTGGTAGGGAAGGGAAGAAGAATCATAGAATATCACAGAATCATAGAATCATAGAATGGTTTGGGTTGGAAGAGACCTTAAGGATCATTGAGTTCCAACCCCCCTGCCATGGGCAGGGAAACCTCCCACTAGCCCAGGTTGCTCAAAGCCTCATCCAGCCTGGCCTTGAACACCTCCAAGGATGGGGCATCCACAGCTTCTCTGGGCAACCTCTTCGAGTCCCTCACCACCCTCACAGGAAAAAACTTCCTCCTAATATCTAATCTAAATCTACCCTCTTTCAGCTTAAAACCATTACCCCTTAGAACTCTGCTTTGTCTACTTGGTTCACAGGACATTCAGGGCTTGATAATGACGGAAAGAGCACAAATACGTAACTTACTCGGTCACACAGAATGGCTGCTTGCCTCATAAAGTGGCATTAGTTATGCTAAGCAGCCACCTTAGTAGAGGTTGGGAGCAGGGGGTACCAGTCACAGGGTTGAGGGAGATGATCTTTCCCCTCTACTCAGCACTAGTGAGGCCACATCTGGAGTGCTGGGTCCAGTTCTGGGCTCCCCAGTACAAGAGAGATGTGGATTAACTGGAGGGAGTCGAGCAAAGGGCCACAAAGATGGTGAAGGGACTGGAGCATCTTGAATATGAGGAAAGGCTGAGAGAGCTGGGACTGTTTATCCTGGAGAAGAGAAGGCTCAAGTGAGTTCTCATCAAGGTGTTGTAACCATCATTCCCACACCTGATGGGAATGAAAAAAGAAGAGGGAGCCGGGCTCTTTGCAGCAGTACCCACTGACATGACAAAAGGCAATGGGCACAAATTAAAACACATGAAATTCAATCTGAACACAGGAAGCCACTTTTTTTTTTTTTTTCCTTCTTTTCTGTGAGGGTGATCAAACATTGGAGCAGGTTGCCCAGCTATGTTGCTGTGTTGCATAGTCTCCATCATTGGAGATATTATAAAGCAGTCTGGACGTGGTCCTGGGCAAGCGGCTCTGGTTGCCCTGCTTGAGCATGGGGGTTGGACCAGATTATTTCTAGAGGTTCCTTCCAACCTCAACCATTCTGTGGTTCTGTGAAGTCAGGCTATGACTTGTCCCCTTCATATCTATGTTGTTTCTAACATTGTTATTACTCTTTTTAGCTTTGTTTCCTGGGGCCTTTAACTGTTGCACAAAAGTTTCAGATGAAATTCCCAAAGGAATTCTCCGAAGAGTGGAGAGGTTCGATATCCAGAAGGCAGATGGCCTGTGTCACCTAGAAGCTGTTATGTAAGAGATGTTTTGGATCCTTCACTGTGAAAGGTGTACTGACAAGTTAAAACCTATTAGGCACCATTTAAACAAGTAGAATCTTAGAATGCTAACACAAATTCAATTAAAAACAAGTCTATGTGTAATTTAAGAACTGTCCTTCCTTCTGCTATTTAAACTTCTGACTGCTAAAACTGAATTTCCGTTTCAGTAATAATATTGATATTCAGCCTGCACTAACTTTGACACTTGCTTTATTTTCAGAACTGAAGAATGACTCATGCACCTAAGTCTTGTCTGGTTTCTTCCAACTATTGATCCTGTACAAACCTTGCCTAGAATCATTAAATCAGCTTTACTGTTGTACATAAACTATTGCCTTTTTTTTTTGGCTAGTACAATATCACACTGTCTAGGTTAAATTGATAAATTTCAAAGAAATCCTGGACATTTTTTATTTCTAGACATTTGCGTGATGATCATGACAACAATTATAATAAAGTGGTCTACTTATTTATTGGCCATAGAAATGTATTATTTTGCATTGTGGTTCTTTTCGGACCCACTGAAGCAGTAAAGCTTTTTTCAGGTTTTGGAAGACAGGTCTAATCATGTACACCTTAGATCCTAACTTTTACATATTTGAAAACAGACAAAAGTGATTAGACATATTATAAAAAATAATTTAAGATGAACCAATTCTCACTTTGTGGTCCTCCTGGGTGAGTGATAAGTATGATTGTTTTTAAAAGTTGGGGGTTTTACATTTTTTCTTTGAAACTGACAACCAGTTTTTGCTCTGGCAGTCTCTACATAGAAGGCAGAAAGTTCTGTGTGAGCCCACGGATTAGAAAAGTTAAAAAATGGATGAAGAAGAATAAGCACAAGATTCCCAGAAAAAAATCTCATGGTAGAAAGCAGAGAAGAACCAGAATTAAAAAGAAAGAAAAGAAACAGTAACACGATGAAGCAAACCCCGTGATTAAGATAACTGTGGCATACAGCGCTGCGAACAAAGATACCAGACTTCATCAGAGATGGACTGTAGCATTAAAATGACTTTTCAAATACCTATGTGCTAGAGAAAGCAGTGGCAGAAACCATCACCTGTACGCAAGAACAACACTGGTCAGATTACCAGCCAAATGACAAGATGTTCCTGAGAATGTCTTGTAGCAAGTGCTTGCTGTACCTCCTAGATCTATTGGTAGACTTAAATCCTCCGCTTTCCCACCCTACTTTCATGGCAGCCTCCCCTGTGATTTCTATTTTAACATGCCAGTATGCAGTTCCTTCTCATTGCTCTATTTTCCCAGACACATTCTTGGTCCTTATTCATCCTTGTTAGCAATCATCTTCGTGCTGTTGCCTGTTTTGTTTCTACTCTTCTAGTCATTAATCTTTTTTTCTTACATAATTTTACAGATATCTTTCCAGATACTAGTTCAGCTTAAGTTGGCCAAACCAATGTGTCTTTTATCTATTCCGAGCAATCTCTGCTCCTAGCTGTTATTATCATGTATCATTTCACTGATAATGACTGAGCCTGTTCATCAGGCTCAAAGTGTGGCATCCAAAGCTATGCAGTAAAGATAATCTCTACTAGAATCATAGAATCATAGAATGGTTTGGGTTGGAAGAGGCCTTAAAGATCATCGAGTTCCAACCCCCCTGCCATGGGCAGGGACACCTTCCACTAGACCAGGTTGCTCAAAGCCTCATCCAGCCTGGCCTTGAACACCTCCAGGGATGGGACATCCACAGCTTCTCTGGGCAACCTCTTCCAGTCCCTCACCACCCTCACAGTAAAAAATATCTTCCTTATAACTAATTTAAATCTCCCCTCTTTCAGCTTAAAACCATTACCCCTTATCCTGTCACCACACTCCCTGATAAAGAGTGCCTCCCCATCTATTCTGTAGGCCCCCGTCAGGTACTGGAAGGCTGCTACAAGGTCTCCCTGGAGCCTTCTCTTCTCCAGGCTGAACAACCCCAACTTTCTCAGCCTGTCCTCATAAGGGGAGTGCTCCAGCCCTCTGACCATGTAGCCCTCCTCTGGACTTGCTCTAACAGCCCAACGTCCTTCCTGGGCTTTTTTTCATTCAGTTCCCTATTCAAGTCCTTCAGCTGGGTCCTTCCTACCCTCTTTGCTCAATTTATTGTAATTAGCACCAAGGATTGCACGTGTCTCTCAAGGCCTTTCTTTGAAGACTAAGGATAATGCCAGCCTGGCTACCTACCCCATAGCCTCCCTCTCACTCCACAGCACTGCCTTCTCCCTTGTGGCACAGTCTCCAATTCCCTCCCCCTTCCTTGGAAACTGCAAACTAATGTAGTATTTCCACAAAGCCATCTCAGTCCAAAGCACTCTTCCTCACAGACACATATGGGGAAAGCAGCAAATAAGGGAAAAGAGAGGTCTTAAAAAGAATAGGTGCCATAGCATGCATACTTAAAACATCTACCTAGTGAGACAAAAATACTTAATATAGCAGCATAATTCTCTTCTTCCTCTCTTCCCCTACTAATTACTGTTTGTTTTCATTCACTGCATTTGTCTCAAATTAGCTCCTCAGTGTTGTCCCTTGTATTTATTTTCTAATCGTTACATCTAACTACATACTGCAGACATGGGAGAAAGCACAGCAGATGTCAGGAGATAGAAGGAGCTGCTGATAGGTTCCCTAAATAAAATAAAGATTAACATCTGTAGCAAGGTCATTAGCGAATAGGTAGTATACTCCCACAGATGCATATCTGATTAAATAAACTGACTTCTTCTAAAACAGATAAGACAAAACAAGGAACATGATTGTCTTATCTGATGAGCCAACAGCCTCCTAACAGGGATGAGGCAACTCATCTAACTCTTCTTCCGGTTTCTAGGAAATACTGTGTACACCATGTACGTTGGCATATCTCCATCCCCTGCCTGCTGAAATGAGGGAAAGGAAGCCTTCTGCCAGGAGCAGGAGCTGGGATTGCTCTTTCCAACTCTGAACATGCACAGAAGCTCTTCCTCCTGAACGCCATGTTTGGCATGCTGGGGAGGCAGAGGATGTGACCCCAGCTGATGCAACCTGGAATAGCACAATTTTTCAACGTTTCATTCGCACTCTGATGTTGCACTACCCAGACACCACACAGACACAGTGAATGGTTATTAGACAGGATCCAATCCTCCTGGGCCCAGGTCAGCGGTGCGCCAGAAATTGCTGAAATACATTACACTGTGGTATCAGTATCTTACTGCTGCTGGCAGTTCCATTTATTTTCTTCCTCATATTCTGCTCTGGATTCCAGATTTTACCTTCACGCTTCTCTCTTGAGTCACAGATTAGGTGGGTTTATGATGGCATCTCAGCTCCGCGTAGCTTTTCTATCAATGCAACCAGTGGCCTTTTGAGTGTATAGAGTGTACCCTAAGTATTGGGTATGGAGTGGACCCTAATTTCCATGCCTGTTCTGTCGAAGACATTCAGAACTTCACAAGACTGTGCAACTAACTTTCCAGGCTGACACAGGCATGTCTGAGCCCCTGTGGACCATCTGACTGTTTCACTTACAGCATCATTAAATATTGACACTTGCTAAAGGCAAATCAGGAAAGTTTGGGAGACTGGAGAAAGAAGGGAGCAAAGTCAAGCTGACAGTATGGATAAGAAAAAGTGATCCTGAGGTTCTAGATGAGAGCACAGCAGCACTGCCATCAAGAGTGGGAACTGCTGGATACTCAGTCTGTTGGAGGGGCAGGGGCAGGGCAGGGGCAGGGGGCAGGGCAGGGCAGGGCAGGGCAGGGCAGGGCAGGGAAGGGAAGGGAAGGGAAGGGAAGGGAAGGGGATTCCCTGTTGGTTTAGGCATGGGCTTCTGGGACAGCAGTATCTGCCTCCTAGTGGTGACCTCTTTTTGTACTGTCAGCTTTCCTGGGCCCTAAATCTTAGATTCCTATCGGTTCAACAGTTACTGCTTCGTAGCTGAAATTATAACACTGATGCAGTTCCTCCTCTTACGGATACTGTATAAAAGCAGAAAAGTGGGATCTAAATGCATTTTTACAGATTATAATAACTGGAATGGTTACAATGTCACCAATATTTTCAGACCCAGTCAGATCTGCATCTCAAATGGTATTGAGATATTTGCACTTACTGGACCTACTTTAAAAGACAGGCTTTGATAGGTTTGTTTACACCTCCCAGTTCTTCAGAGTGTGTGTTATCTCATGTCAGGTTCTCTTGGATTCAGGAGATCAAATTGAGAGGTTATGAGATGACAGAAGTCCTCTCCCTGCTGCCAACTGTGTTTCGTGTTTGGGTTCCTGTGCAGTCTTTTGGGAATTGAATTAGAAATAACTTCGGCCCTGATACCAGCACATGAAGTATCAAAACAGCACTTGAAAGATCTACTGCCTGGTACAGTTTCATCTATCCCTGAACCCTGAAACACAAATACGTAAAAGAAAAACCTTCTGATTTCCAAACCTTCACTTGGGTGACCTCACACTCTGTACCTGAGCATTAGTTTTGACCTTTGCTATTTTGTACTTGGCAACAAAAAAAAAAAAAAAAACCAAAAAAAAAAAAAAAAAAAAACCAATGCTTTTTTTCAGTAAAGTCATCTCAACATTTTGTTTTGTGGAAGAGATTATTATGGCACGTGACTTTGTTTTCCCTGAAAATGCTGGCTAAAGCTCTCTTTTCAATTGGTTTAGGGACTAAAGAGGTAGCTGGCAGAGTCTGAAAATCCCTGTATTTTAGTGACATAGAAGTGCAGCTCCCATTGAATTAAATCCAAATTAGGCCTGTAATTAATATTCTTGAAAATTCCAATAAATTCACTCTTCAATTGTTTTAAGAAAGAGCTTTAATCATCTGGCTGTTTCATTTATTTTAGGAGTTATTAACATAACCTAATATGACAGTCTCTATCTCTCTATGAGGCTTTAGAAAAAAAAAAAGTCGCATATAGAATTGCTTAAAAATTACTAAACAGAAGCAAAGAACATGCTGGGTCTATTGAGAAAAAAACAGCTCCCTAAATTTGATACACTGTCTTGAAACTAGAAGTGAAGGTGAGTCATTGGGCAGCAAACACATTTCTTTCAAAACAGCACTTGACTAGGAGATCCCGCCCACTTCTACACAGATGAAAAATTATGACAGCAACTCAAATTCAAACTCCTCTTTTATCAAAAACAGACTGGATTTTAACGGAGAAAGAGAAAGTGTGTTTGTCCTCTCCCTAGCAGCATCCGAGCATGTTTCTGCTCCAAGGTTATTCTGAGTTATGCTGCTTCTTTGGTAATACCACCTTTATTAAACGGACCTCTCCTTTCTCAGGTTTCCAGTTCTCAGGTTACCGAGGTGCAGCAATCATTTTGGTACACTAGTCCAAATTACCAAATACAGTCTTGATTGAAAATCTCACTGGACAGATTGGATAAACTCTAGAGCCACAAAAGGAAAATTACCTGCATTCTCACAAGCTGGGCTGAAAACAGTGGCAATCACATGTCTGGAGCATAATTTGGTTAGGGGATTATAATTAATTACCTAAAATGTTTGGAACAACATTGTCAACAACTTTAATGTTACTACTGCAACCCTTACAAGAAATCAATATAAAGCAAGTGTCATTTATCACAATAGCAGTATAGACTGATCCTTTCTTATGAAGAAATAATAGTAATTTTTTGGTAAGTATTTCCTTGCAATATACTCAGTGTCACAAAAAGCAGATAGGAGCCTTATAAAGCTGAATAAAAAGAATAATGCTATTGACAACAATTATAAAATAAATTATGCAGATTAATAAGAAAAAGGACTAGATCTTCGGCTATAAAGAATTAGTCATCAAACTAGTCTGCAAGAAGAGGACATCTGGATGTAAATTTAAATTAGCCTCTGGATCCAGAAACACCCTGAGGAGACATATACATTGCTTTTAGCAGCATAGATTAGATACCTGGTCTCTGAATTTAACTTCGTTTATTAAAAAACTGGGACTACATTGTGTCCTTAACCTCAGTTTTAAAATTCTGAACATCCAGCAACTTCTGTCACATTTTACCTTTTAGCTTTTCTTCATTATCTGCATAATCTTCAGACGCACCTTGGTACTGGCACAATAGGGGAAAATGGCTGTAATTTTATGGGCCATAGGTGGTTAATTTGGTGGGGGTTTTTTTGCAAATACATTATTTTAAATTAATAGCAATAATTTCCATGTCTATGTCATACTATCTTCTACAACACAGAAAATGTCAAAGACTGTGGGGCATCATTCATCACCATCTTGTACCGTGGACCATAGAAAAGAAAGCAATAATATATGAATCATCTCCCCAAGCTAATCCTAGTCATTTTGGCACCTTTTTTTTGGCCAGACCTATGAAGATGTAATAAAGATAAGAAGATTGCTATATATATATCTGTGTTTATTGTTGACTACACACCAAAAAAAACCAATTGTAAAAACCAGTTCCACCTTTACCATTTTGAAAGCAAATACGAGCAGATTGAAGCTGTCAGGGAGCAGGAAGGGCAGCCTGCTCTGCGCGGGAGGGTGAGCCAGAACACAACAACACGTCAGGCAGGGGCAGGGACCTCGCCGATAAGGGCATGCTCTCTCAGTGCCCAAACACAAAAAGCAGAGCAGGGCCAGTGATGGCAAGCAGGGTCAGCCAATAGTCCAGATGTCCAGACAAGTCTGTAGTGATGAGCAGGTCAGCGGTAAGCTAGGAAGTCAAGTCAGCGGGTCAGGATCAGCAAGCGATGCAGCCAGGCACAGGCACGCTCTTGGTGCTGCTCAGGCAAGGGCCCAGGTTTGAACAAACTTCCCAAGAGAAGAGGAAGGGGCCACCAAGGAGGCTCGTCACAGCTCCTTGTCACACAGCTCTCTTCACTGCAGCCCCATCCCAGGCTACGTGGGCACGCTGTACCAGAGCTGGCCTTGTGCACAGGCCCCCGAGTCCCCAGGGAGTGGGGGAGGGGCTGCAATGTCTCAGGGTGCACTCGCAGCCCTAACACGAGCTCTCATAAATTAAATGAGATGGATTGCTTCATCTCCTCCTGAGCATCTGTTCTTCTCTAAAGGCAGAACAGTCCACGTACCCTGATGTCAGGAAACATTTTGCCACCAAAGCACATAATGAGAGGCTGATGTTAGGAGCCTGTTTTTAAGCCTGGAACAAGGGCGCAGTTCTGGTTTTGGGTTTGTTTGGTTTTTTGTTTTGTTTTGGTTGGGGTTTTTTGGTGGTAGGAAAGGAAAAGAAGGAGGATTTGAAGTGTTAGACTCCTAGGGTATAAGTTTAACTTTTCTAACAAGAGGTCCGTTTGGCCTGTAGGCAGAGAACGTACAGGATATCTACCTGATGTAACTATGCCGTCATCGCCTACTGAGTTTGCATTTTGTCAACGTGTTTTTTTCGGAATTACAGATGGAACTGACTTGTGCACTGACTGGCGTCAGCTTATCAGAAGGCTGCAGGGTAACATGTGCAAACAAAACTTTTCTCAGTTTCTCAGCAGTATTTCTCAATCCTTGCACTACGAAGTTACAGGACAAATCTGTGATTTTACATGGCGACAGCAGGACAGCTATGAGTTCAAAACCAAGTGAGCAAACAGGATAGGAGCTAAGACTTTCAATGACAGCTTTTCCCTGTCTTTTTTGGTATTTTTACCTGCCCCTAAAATGGTGGGAATAACACAGTTTTAACACCCTGCTACTGTGAGGCCAGCAAGGTGTTGCCTTCTGCTGGCTGCAGCAACCAGATGTCATGGAATCTGACACCAGCTGCTAAGGGAGTATATTTCTTTGACTTGAGCAATGTTTTACAACCAAATTATCCAGGCTTTACAATTTGTTTGTGATTTTTATTGAGTAGCTTCCCATCTGCAACAAAGGTGCGTACTCCCAGCACTGGCAGGGAGGACTCCTCAGTAAGCTCCGCAGCAATGGATGAGCTGGAGATCAATCATCACAGGCCATAAAGGCCACAGAGGCTGGCCTGTGAAACCCACACAGGAGCCAACTGTGAATCTGCCAAAAACCAGTAACACCATGGCACATGGCTTAGCACACTCATGCTTTAACAAGCTGGGAAGAGGCTGTTATGGGAGGATGCGGGGCAGGTAGGACGAGACATCACACCCTCCGTGAGGCCCTTTCTCTGGCAGAGCCCTGTGCGCGCCCGGAGTGCCTCGTCCCGCCCGGCCGAGGGCCAGGCCTGCAGCAGGTTCCACAGGCCAGGGCGACGGCAGGGCCCAGTCCG
>NW_010105345.1:0-22400 GCF_000699245.1 Pterocles gutturalis | reverse complement strand
GTCCCGGCGGCGGAGGACGGGCGGCTCGGCGCTGCTGCTGTTCAGCTGACTGATAGCGAGACAGTGTGGGCTGCGGCCCCGAGCAGCTCTGTGCCGCCGTGGGGTGCGGAGCTGAGACCGCCGCTGTGGCGCTGAGCAGAGGAAAGGCTCGCAGCCCTTCAAGGGGAGCCCGCAGGGCCCCGGTACCTCACCCAGGAGGATTCCTGTTGTCCCACTCGCCAACCTGCCGGCTCTAGCTGCGGGACTCCGGGTGCTTTGTAGTCCCTGCACTCCGTAGTGCACAGGCGTGCCAACCCCTCGTGCTCGTATTGTGTGCAGTTGAATAGGGTTTGATTCCTTTTCAGCTACAGTTATCTGTGTTTTGCCTGTGAGCTGCAAACTGGCTGCTTTTCCTTAGGAGCAGTAAGTTCAGGTAGCAGATCGTCTCTGGTCTTTTTCAAGTTAATCGATGGCTTGTAATACAGGCACTGGTAAAACTATTTTTATATGCTTAAATATGTGTTGTATCAGGATCGTGTGACTTCAGTAATCTCTTACGAACTTTGATAATGAACATAGTGTGAATGTGCTATACAAAAATGCCAGCCTGAATCACAATGTACCTGTAATACAGATGAAGGAAAATATTTCATCAATTCAGTGTGATATAGACTTAGTTACTTGTATGTGAATAACAATTGATGTGTCACGACTGCTTAGCTACTTGCAGGTTTTCTTTTTCCCCATATTTTATAAAGTCTGTGCTCATATCAACAATCGCTGTAGTCCCTAAGGGTAATGGACAGCTAGTTTAATCCACCCAAAATTGCCAGCTTTCTAGAAACACCTTGTTATGAGTTTCCTGCATCTGCATTTTTTTTTCCTCTGTATGTGTGCTTTTGTCATCATAACTTAAAGTTCTTTAGTTAGTTTTTATCTGTATATATTCAGTAGGTATATGGTATCAGTTGCTTTTTCTTTTTGGGGTGGCTACAGTGACTGAGGGCCATAGTATGTAAACACTAAATCAGATCGTGAAAGTTATCTTAGGTGGCCATTGCTCCAGATCATTCAAGCTTAAGCATAAAACCAAAAAGACTTTCACCCAGTGTTGAGATAAAATCTATATACTATATAAGTTAATAAATGGCAAAGGATTTGATTACATTTTCTCTGTTACTAAGGCATGAATGATTGACTCAGGATACTCCTTCAGAGGTGTGTTTGGAAGTTTAGATTTTGATTTAATTGTGGATGTAATTGGGATTGATATAAGGAACTCTGCTTAAATTGTCAAGTACCTCAGGTACTTTGCACACACTGATGATAAGGTAGCCTTTAGTTACAGAACAGCATACTTACCCTGAAATAGCCGTATACCAGTTCAATCCTTGCTATTTAAATCCTATGGCTAAATAAATTGCAATTTGAAAAATTCTCTTAAGCCCTCAGTCTTTGCTTTAGTACAACTTTCCCAGAAGCTGGGAATCTTTTTATCTCAAATAGTTTCTTGTGTAGCCTGCTAGAAGGTCCAGAGTAGTTTCTCTGGTGGTGTTTCCACTTTTTCATAAAGTTATTAATGAGGCAGTGTGGTACAGGTTTGACTGTATCTAACTTGCAGACAAAGGCAGATCCATTCTTCCCTATGAGGAAAGCAGGTTGTTGCCCCAAGAATTGGAAGATTTGAAGGGTCCTGTCCTCCCTATAGCTTGTTACAGATAAAAATCCTTTAGTAAGTTTTTGCTGTTATGGAGAAATTTATTCTGGAGGTAGGCTGTGCCAGCACCTCTTTGTTTTGGCTTGTGAAGCAAAAATTTCTCAGTGAGTCCACAGCCATGGCTGTTAACTGACATACGAGCACCAACACAGAAGTAATGTGTTAATAATGCTGCCGTAGCGCAGGAGGGTTTGAAGTGTGAAGAACAAAGGGCAGTGTTGAAACCTTTTACTGGCAATGCTTTTTCTGGAAACTCTGGATGGTGAGCCACTGTTCTTACAGGACTTCCTGACTTTAAACTTTGACCTGTTTTTCACCACTCTTGCTTCTGTTGTAAAACTTCTCCCACCAGTTATCGTTCACGGCTCAACTTAGTTCCATATTTACAGGGAATTATTTTAGATGCTATTTTGACTTCTCTTTATAAGACTCTTCCTCTTTTAGCACTGTACTTGTGAGAAATGGGGATTTAACTACCTGCAACCTGTACGTAATCAAAATATAAGAATAACACTGCCTGTAAAAGTGAATCAGAAACACACACTGCCCTCCAGCCTTTCAAACTTACCGTAAAGCTTATATTTATAAACATTAGGGGACATGATAAAATTTGGTATTTGTGACATGGAATCAAAGTGATAATACTGTTTATTTGCTTTTTCTTGTTTACTTTTGAAATATTTCAAGTTAATAGAAACTTTAAGATCTGAAGATTTTAAAGCTAACAATTCTGTTGGGATAGCATTTAAAGCACCATGTAGGTGGAGCAGTGACTTCTATGGTCCTACCAATCTGGGAAGTTTTGTTGATTATTGTTGTTACTTGTTTACTTGTTTCCTTTGATAAACTTTTTCTCTGTTATGCCAACAAGCTGTGTTTGACTTTTAATAGATTTGAATCAATCTTACATTTTTTGTAATGGCCTTCTTAGTAATATACCCGTGAGGACCTTTGTATTGTGGTCAATTATGGTTCACTATTCTGTCTGCTTTTTACAGTCTTTATACCTCTGTTTCCTGGACTTCCAGCAGCAGCCTCTGTATGGTCCATTCCGTTTATTTTCCTCTCTGGGACTGGAATGATAATTTTGTCTTTTAATTTGTTGGACCAGAGAACAGAATCATAATGCCAAATGGAGACGTTTACCACATACTATTCTCATTTGCTTCCAGCTTCCTCCCTTTTTATCCCCCCGCTTTTTTTTTTTACACCTTCATTTTTTTTTCCATATATTTTTAGCCAAAAGCGTAAGTAGAAGTAGTGATAAAAATAATTATATAAAAGCAGTCATGTCAGCTATTGCTTCCCTGGCTGTGTGGATGGAGTGTTGTGTGCAGAAAAGAGTTCATGAAAGTTCTGCCCTATGGAGTGCCCAATGGGGAAGCTGTTCAGATGAACATGAGGAAATGTGAGATGTGATAAGAGAACACACATGTATGTAACTCTTTGAGTTCCTAAGTCTATTTTCTCTCTTTGTTTTCCCCCAGATTCATCATTTTTGCACTTCCGTGAATCAGATTGTGACATAGGAGGGTCTTCATCTTGTGAATCTATGCTTTCTCTCAACACAGAAAAAATTCTGGTATGCTATCAAGATTATAATTTACAAAATAATTTTTAATGGTTGGTTGAAGTCACAGATCACTTTAGCTGCATAACCAGTTAGAGTGAAGTTCAGGCAAATAACTGCAAATAGAATCTCTTAATCAGTAGACATAGGTCCCCAAAAGGCTTAAGTGTGAATAAACTCAAGTTGCTCATTTTGTAGTACTCAGTCATGAGTCTCTAGGGCTGTCAGCAGTTTAAACTAATTGAAGCTGATGTTTCTGCTGAAGGTTAACCTTTATCTGGATTAGTCTACCAAATAATTTTTTATCTTAGGGGTGTAGGGGCTATGGCTGAAAAAGGGAAAGGTGCTTTAGTTTTTACCCAGATTAACTACCTGAAGAGGGTTACCACAAAATGTGTGTAAGAGTAGGAGTGATAACTTGAATTGCTACAGAAATAGCATTGTGCACAGATGATAGAGTTAGAGGCTTCAGACCATATTTCACTGAATATAATACAGATGTGGTATGTGGAGAATATTCTAACGAAAGAAGTATCTCTTGGTAGAGAGATTTAAAGAGGATTATGCTGGAATTTGGGTTTTTTTGCAACACTACTGTTAACCTCTTGATCTTGCACAAATATAATCTTCAGCTTATATCAGAACACAGGTTTGATGTTGCTTCTTGAGTCCAGTAGAGTCACAGATATTGCAAATCTTCAAATAATTCCTATGTGAATATACAGAGAAGTCTTGGCAAAATTGTAGAAATAATTGGCTAAGGGGGTGCATGGAAACTATATTCTAATTTGAAACTTCACCAAAGGTGGCATTTGGAAATAAAACTACTGTACTGCAAATCCACCAAGCCAATTATTTGACTTGAATATTCTCCTTATACATTGGTTCATCAAATATTGGTCAGATCTTCTGTCTAATCTAGCAGTACCAGCAATTCTTTCTAAGGCAGTGAAATGTATATTAGTTGGTTAGAAATTTCCCTGTTTAAAAAAAAAAATTGTTTTGAAGTGAGCAACAATTCAACCTATTGGGAACTGGTCCTGTGATGAAAATTCTTCTCTCATTTCTTGAAGGCAGAATGGCTCACAATTTTTGCAAGTAGAGCTGCAGGTTGTCTAACCTGTAACTGGATTCAGAATTTGTTGAAGAAGTATGATTCCCCTTCTTCCCCCACCCCAAGAACCAAACACTATTCTGTTATTCTGTGGTAACAAAACAGACGAAGTAGATCAGGGTGGTGGAAACTGTGGTAGTTCTCTAGCTGAGTGTCACATGCAGCACTGTAATTCACAAGATATTAATGTAATGCCCGATTCTTTGGGTTGTAGCTTATTTTCCAATACCTTGCTATATCTTATCTTTTGTCCACAAACAAAGCAGAGTAAGCGTTTTTTGTAAATCCAGCAAGGAAGAGGTTGTGCTGTAGTAAAAATGTGTTTTTTGTAACATTAAGCCTATTATAGAAAAATAACATTTTGCAGAGTTAAATATTGGAAATCACTTTATGAAGCAGGTTTTCTGGAAATTACCTGAAGGCTATTGATTATCTAAAAATGTTGTGTTTAGAGGTGTGTGATTTGTAAATGTATATGGTCTGCAATGTAGATTTAGTTTTCTAATTGGTATACCTGTTGAACCCTGCTCATTCTTGTGCTGTTTTTTAATGACCTTTTTCTATAACGAAAAGAACTTTTCCTTTTTGTTACTGTAGGTGCAGCAGTAGGTGGAGTAATAATTCTCAGAACATTATAGCGTAATGTAGAGCTTATACATGATCTCTGCAAGGTTTGTAAAATCTGCTTTGCTAATCCTTCATACCCTCCAAAATATTCTAGTTTTTAGAGCAGACCAAACTTTCTTCTTATGCCTAAGATTGTTAGATGAACAGGGCAGAAAGTATGCAGTGGGATTTGGCCAGTTACTTTGGTGCTTTATATATCATTGAAATGTCTGTGACATGGACACAAGTAACAAGCCAACTTTTGATTGAACAAGCCAGAAAAAGTGGAGAGGGGGAGGACAAAGTGCTCTCCTCTCACTAGAGGAAATGCTGAGTTAAATATGTTCTCTGAAGTTCAAGATGTTTAACTGTCTTCTCAGAAGTTAGTACATATGTGCTGTTTAGCTAAAGCAAAAGAAGAGAACTGAGTAGTGATGGTGTTTTGGTTTGTTTATTTTTTCTCCCTTCTTGCTTCCTAAAACAGTTTGGAAGGCCTTCGAATTAAATGAACATTTTGTATTTTTCTAACATAAACTGCTTGGGTAGGCTTATAGCTGTCTGTGGAAAATACTTGTGAAAATGAACCAGAGAGTATTTCTGTATTTTGAAGGGGTTGTATTTGACAGTTTCTGTAGGTGCGTTATTTGGGGAGCAGAAATCTTAGATGAGGCTACAATTGTCTGAACAAAGTCTATAACTGATAGGAAGGTGTTGTTAAGAGGACAGCCTTTTTACTTCAGTGTGGTACTGTTAAGTTAAGCTTGTCTTTATTGCTGGAGCAATATTCTTTTCAGCATTTCCTTTTCCACGTTTTATTCTTCTGTAGCGTGCTTGCCTTTGCAAGAGACAAAGCAATAATTAATGGGGTAAGGAGTATAAACTTTCCTATGAAGTAGCACATGTATTAGAGCCTTCCAAAACTTCATGTTAAGCAGATGTAATGCAGAAACATTAGCCACTGGTAAAATGCTGATAGTGTCCTTTCATCTGGTTAGCCTTATGTTAGAGGAGATAAGAGCAGCACCTGACTAAAGGGCAGTTTTTCTCCCTGTTGAAGACTAGCAATGAATTTGTTTTTTATTACCTTAAAGAAATCACATTAGTCTTAACTTTCTGATTTAAGGCGTTCTCTTAAGGATTTAAGACACAGGTTTTCTATTATTTTTTTTACTGTTGTTTGCTGAGCACTGAAAAAAAAATTATGTTTTACAGAGTCAAGCGAAGTTGCTTGCAGAGCAAAAACGATTTCCATTTGCTACTGATAATGACAACACAAATGAAGAATTGGGTAAGATGCCTTTATATAAGGTTTGTGCACGTGAATTATGTGCTAATTATTAGCACTGAATGTTTTGAAACTGAACTGATGATTCCTTAGTGATACGTTAATTTTAAAGTGATCCTAATAAGCCTGAAAATACAGTGAGTTTTCTTTGGTCATACAAAGAAAAGATGTATCTCCGTTCCTAAAAATCTTTTCTGCTTTGCTCACTAGAGTTCTTCGCCATGTCTGCTTAAGCAGGTTTTTGGTTAACTACTGTTAAACAATCTCACCTACTTCCTGGTTCCCGTTTGTCATTACTGTTGACTAAAACTATTCAAACATCCAGAAAAGTTTACCGATGTAATATGCTTTCTGTCAAGCATAGATCTTGGATCTCTCTTCCCCTCTTTGCACACTCTTCCCATCAGTACTTATAGGCAGCAGGAAGGCTTTTGGAATTATGTCTTTATACGGGCTGCTACTTGATATTTTTTCGAAGCACAGGTAGCGTAGAAAATGAAGGCATTTCAAATAAAGCAACAGGAAATACTTTTCTCAAAGGACTTGAGGAAGGAGTTTCTTGCACTGCTTCTCCAAACTGGTATCCTTCATAGGAAGCAGAGGTATTAGGAGGGAGCAAAGAGATTGTTGAGGATGCATGTCAAGGAAGGCAGCAGACTGTGTTTTGTTTAAGAGCAAAGGGACCCTTTGCTCATAAGTTGTCTAACCAAATTAAAACATTTGGGCAGTTTTTTGTTGACATAATTTCTGCCTTCACGGATTTATCCAGGAAAATTTGGGGGCTTAATCTTTCTTCATATTCCTAGCTATGTTCATAGAATCCTGCGGGGAATACTGAACTTATATCTAGCAGAAAAGACTCGATGCTTTTAGTGTCTACTCTGTAGATTTGGAAGACTATGCCAGAAGGTCCCTGTTCTTAGTTTGGCCTGTAGGCTGGGACCTGCCTATGCAATTTATTTGAAGTGTGTCATGGTGTGAGGAGCCCGAGTCCTCCTTGTTTGTGCATGTTACTTTTAGCTTTTCTGAGGAAAAGCAGCATGAAGTGTATGGGGTATTCTGAAGCAATGCTGGTACCCAAATACTTGGGCTAATGAACCAGTGTTAACGCTTATATTTTTTCTCAATAAAGTACTTGTATTTTTGTAGTACTTAGTTAAAGATGAAAAGATTAATCAAAGGTATAAAATTTAAAAATAAGCTGGTACTGTATCAGCTACTAGCTGCCAATCACTTGCCATTGTTTTACAGATATAGTCTATGACCTGCGTTTTGCCAAGAGTCTTGGATAAATAGAATGAACTCTTTATCAGAAAGACAATGAATGTTCATTATCTTGCTTTCTCCACTTTTTTGCATAATACTGGCATGGTTGAGTTGATTTTTTTTTATGTGCCAACTGTTCTGTGTTCTGGGATTGGAACTGTAAAGATGATACTCAGGACTGCATACTCTTGGAGAAGAATGAAATGAAATTAAAATGAATGAAAATTCAAGAGCTCTTCAAGCTGTCTTTCACTCTGCCAATTTTCTTTCCTTTTTTGGCAATGCTATGTGTCTGTACCAAGTGAAGCTTTTTATGTATTGAGGAAAGATCTTATAATGCACACAAATATTTCCATAATAGAAATGGTCCAAGAATGAGGCAAGCTCTGGATTAAATACATTTCTTATTTCTCTTTCATTTAACTTTTTTCCTCTTTTAATGAACAGTGCTTAGCAACACTACCAAAACAATGTGGCTCTGCCTGCATAAAAGATAAGTGTCTGTGTCCTATTAAAAATACCTTTGTTCTAACTGGCTTATTTGTCTCTTCTCATGTTTGAGTAAATAATTAAGATGCTAGGTGCCTCCTCCATTAGGTTTGGATGATTGCTAAAACTCGTTGGAAGCCATTTGTGCAAGCGTGGGGAAAAGCTGTACTTTACCTTTCATAGCTCTGGTCTGCAAGATGCTTGATTTTTGTGGGCAGTGTAGGCAGAGCTTAGTCCAGAGTTAAGAACTGAGAGAGATTATAACATGTGAAATTAAAGAAATATTGAGATACTCAACTGTTAGAACTGAATTTCAGTCATGCAAACACAACCACAGCTTTCCAGTCTTGTGACTTGACTGTATTTTTATATCTTGTGGAGATTACAGGAACGTGTTTCTAAAACAGTAGTCTGTTTCTTTTTCAAACACTTGGCTTCTACTCCAGGGGAGGGGTGGGGGGCTGGTGGTGGTACAGAATATGCAAGGACTGTAAAGCTTTTCATAATTTTAATATGGGTAAAGATTCTGTAGTTTTTCAATCTCATTTTTATAAACAATGGAATCGCTTTAGTTTTAGTTTTTCTAGATAATTGAAATTAAGGAAAACCTTATTGTGAGATAGTGAAGTTTAGCAACAAGCAAGTACAACTGGATGTTCTGCAATGGAATTATCAAAAAAAGTTACCCAGTGTTAGCCAGGTTCAGTTCTAATTGAGAAGGCATCTAGGGCTGCTAAATGGGATCATGATACCTTTCCTGTACTTTAGAAGCAAGCATGGACTCTTTCCTGAACAACTTGCAAAAAGGAGAGGGGAAAAAAAGAATTCCAGACAAACCACAAAACCCAAAACCAATTCTGATGAGCACAGTATGAATTGAAAAATTAATGAACACTAGGTAATGGTTGAGGGAAGTAATTTCAGTGTCAGTTCAGAAATCATTTGCCTACTGAAATCTTCAGTGCAATGTAGGAACTTACATTAAATACAACCAAATTGTAAAATGTATTTTAAAAAATGGGATTTTTTTTTTTCTGTTTTATTTACATTTGTAATTTTTTGTTAGCAATTGCTTACGTGTTGATTGGCAACGGCTTGTATGATGAAGCCATACGACACTTTTCAACAATGCTGCAGGTAAGTTTTCTTTTTGGAGCCCTAAAAAGTCACTTTATGAAATTATCCGGTATAACATATAGCTCTTACTAAAACAAAGATTTATTTAAGGATTTTTAAAGGAGAGTAATTACTCTAACAGTAAGTATTCTATTATGTGTTTATTTTTTTCCATCAAAACATAAGCATACTCTTAAAATTGGGTGATTCAGTATCTTGGTTATTCGGTGAGTATTTTTCTCATCTTTATGAATAAACTTTTAATGGCACTTTGACAAAAATAAAACATCTTCAGAAACCTCAACTGTGCAAAAAATAAAGTTCCTTTGATTGCCTACTTAATGTGAAGGCTGAGATATTTTAATGTGGATTTTTTGGTGTGACAGTTAGCATGTTGCCAGTGACATCAGAAGAAAAACCTGTCAGAAGTCACTTATTGCTAGTGGCAAGTACCACATTGCTTTCACGATGATAAATGATTTTGTATGTTGGGTTTATTCTCCTTCACTGATAAGCGTTTGATGAATTTTAATATACAAGTAAAGCATAACTAATACTTCAAGTTTTTTTTTTTTCTGACTGAGGTAAAGAATTCAGAATCTTCTTCTATGAAGCAGAAGGTAACCACTTTTAAAACAAAACCAACAGCAGCAGTTAAAAAGCTTAAACTAAAGCTGATTTCAAAATACTGTATTTTTATGGCAAAGAGCCTGGGACTACCAGAAGCATGAACCTTTTTTTTGATCTAAACTGGTTGTAGTACACAAATGCAAGCTGAAAGTAATATTGCAAATACTGACATGTATTTTTTTAACTCAAATGTCATATGGCCTGTACTTAAATTGGGTGAAGGTGTGGCAATTTAATGGAATTATTCCAGAGAATTTGTCAGAGGACTAGAATTTTTTTAATTTTGTTTGTTTCTTTGGGGTTTTTGGGTGTTTTGTGATCTCTCTTTGATTTGCTTTTAATATGAGGAATTTTTTTTTAACCCTAATGAAAAATCCTGCTTCAAAAACCACTGGACTTATGTTTCCTGCCTTCTCTTTATTAAGAAGGAAGCTTAATATAAGTGAAGGCAGGCAAGATACAGCAACTGTAGAAAGATACTGCGGGAAGTGTGTATATAATAGAGTACCTTTGCAATGCACACATCTTAGTTGAAAGGAGAAACATGCTTATTGTATGCTTGAAAGGCTGTAAAGTGGTTATGATTGTTCACTCTGTCTTCTGTAAGGCAGTTTTAAATACATATAAAGTGAATATTAAAAGATTTAACACAACAAAACAGCCTTGCTTAGCCACTGTATTAGAAGTAGGAAGGTTACCTGAAGTTGATGTTGGCAAGTTTATACTTGGAATCAGCTCAGGTCTGGCAAGGTGCCGGCATTGGTGTGCCAGCTGTTGTTTTGTCAATGAAAAAAATTGTTTCTTGGCAGTTGTCCCAGTTAAATGAGACCAGGTCTATGCTACAAACTTTTGTAGCACAGCTGTGTTGGCTGCAGGTGTGAAGACGCCTGATTCCTGACTGGTTTTCAGGGAAATTGACTGCATAGGCATTGTTGTGCCAAGAAAACTGGTTTTGCTGTTGTTCTTCAAATTTGGATGGGAAACTATGGCTGAAGTGAATAACGTTGAACAAGAAGTAGATTCACTACGTAAGATGCATTCCCTTAAGCGTCCAAGTTGGAACTCGGACTTAAATCTAACCTGAGGAAGGCTTGTTTGAATTTTGCAGAACTATTTTGCCAGAATACCTCTAGCTTTAGTTGGTGCCTGAATACAAATTTGATCAGGATGTCACGATTTCCTAGTTTTAAATCTTAAATTTAAATTATGAACAAAACAAGCCTTGAATGCCTGAATTGTATTTGTTTATTATCACTTCAGTGACATTAGATGAAAGAAGTCATGTAATTACCAATAAGGTTACAAGTAATGAAGTTTGGACAACAGACTGTACTAATGTGTACATAGCTTCTGACACTACGACTGCCTGCTGTTTAACTCATTTTCCAAACAAATACTTCAGAACAATTCCAGTAAATTGAGTTGGAAGTTGTGCGCTTGTGAAAGTATGGACTGTAATACAACCATTTCTTTACCTGAAGCTGTGATTAAGTTCATTGCTTACTACTTAAGATCAGCAAGAATTAAATACGTATTGAAGAAAGATACCTTTAAAAAAACAACAACCCACAACTACTTATTGTATTCATTTTTAATTTTAACAGGAAGAACCAGAGCTGGTTAGTGCCATTTATGGACGAGGGATAGCATATGGCAAAAAAGGACTACATGTGAGTAGATAATTATTTAAATTAATATCTGACCAAATTATTTGAATCCAAAGTATAAGAAGGCCTGTAATAGGAGGAGCTAGACTTATGAGAACTTGATAGGTACATCCCAAAGTCTGAGTGCTGTCCTGCTATAGTGATGTGTCCAGCCCTTGGTAGGTGCTCCTCAACATAGAGGGATGTAGTGGCTCACAGTGCTCAAGCCATGGATACGTTTGCTTTGTGGGGCTGTGGAAGTAAAGCAGCATGAAGCAAGGGTGCTACAGGAGGGTATATGCACAATTGTGAGTGGTGGATAGTAAGGCTGAGAGCCACAGTTACTTGAAGGAGTTGTCTAATAAGATAACAGGCAGTATCTTGCCTCTGAGAAGCACGTTTATGAAGTTCCACAGAATTTGTCACCACATCTAGTCTGTATTTGGAAACAAAAAAGTCTTTTATTGCAACTTGGAAACATCGCCACCTCTTGCAATCTGGTAGGCTTTATATTGCTTCTGATTGCCTATGCCTCTTGATACATATACCACCTTGAATTTGTTAAAAAAAAAATTCAAAGTTAAATTGCTTGCAGTTACAGCTGACTGCTCAAACAATGTACTGAGCAAAAATAAGTTTAAAAGTAGGCTGTGGTCCTTTGTAGTTTGAGTTTGTGGCCTGTTGAATCCTGATTGAATGGTAGCTGGAATTCTAGAAGAAAAAACGGTTGCATAACTCCTTGAAAATTCCTTTGTGCAGAATATTTAATTCTTCAGTGTTGCTGACAGGAGCTTGAGGTCCCTCATATTTGCATGTTTTTAACACCAGGTTGAGTTTGTTTTCTCAGTTCGGCTAAGATGTTGAGACAGCTTAGCTTCATAAAAGTTTCTGTGAGTGACATTTTCAAGACACAAAGATGATGTTAAACACATAAAAAATGCCTTTGCCTTGAGAAAGAAGAAAAAAGATCAATGAAATCTAGTGTAGAACTTGCTATATAACCAGTTTGGATTTTTTTTTTTTTCTATTAAGTGACTGCTTCCATCCTACAATTTATTGAGGACAACATTTTCAAGACACAAAGATGATGTTAAACACATACAAAATGCCTTTGCCTTGAGAAAGAAGAAAAAGATCAATGAAATCTAATGTAGAACTTGCTGTATAACCAGTTTGGATTTTTTTTTTTTTTTTCAATTAAGTGACTGCTTCCATCCTACAATTTGTTGAGGACAATACAAAAATTTAGATAGGCAAGATGCATCAACCCTTTCATCAGTACTTGGATTAAGTTACGGATTAAAACACTGGTGGGTGAGAGTATGCATATGTGTTGGAATTCACATGAGAGCTTGAGACAGCTTTGCTGCCAAGAAAGGTACCTGTGGAGCCGTAAACTGATGTTTATTCACAGAGTTATATTAATAAATTATTAGAGGTACAGCACAAAGATGAGGTCTACAAGTAAAGTTTATTGTTTACAGCAGATAGGGGTGGATTTTTCTCAGCTATTTGTAGAATACTGCATTTTAATGTTATTAGCAAAGGTGTGCAGGGCTTTTAATGTAAAGTTGTTTACCTTGTTTATTTTTTCCTTTTCAGGATATGAAAAATGCTGAACTTGCACTGTTTGAGCTCAGTAGGGTGATTAGTCTAGAACCAGATCATCCTGAAGTATTTGAACAGCGAGCAGAAGTGAGCATTTTTTGTCTCTCCAGATTTTTGGAGAAGTTGCAGTTATACAGTGTTTCTAAGTGTTTGTACACTGATTTAATGACTAGACCTCTTATTTGTGTTTTTCTGTGGACGTTCCTCCTTTCTTTTAAAATATATATATTTGCTCTTGAACAGCGTAATTTGTGGAATGTTTATTTTTAAAATGAAACATACATCATATGGAGTTACTATAGCCAGTAAAATAGCAGATGTTATATCTAAGTGTTTAGTTTTTGACATACTGGGTAGCGAGATCATGTATGTTTTATGTTTTTTTTGATATAATGAATCAAAATATCACTTGAACCTTTCTCTTTGCATTTAGTGTCACCTTAGTAAATCTGTTCTTAGGACTAGTTGGTAAAATGCCAAACTTCTAAAGAATGAGTTTTTAATCAAATATTTTGGTTTTATATTCATGCGTATAAGTTAAATGTCATTCAGATACACAAGTATTTTTCATATTGAAAATCATGTTTTGTTTTGCCAATTAAATTACAGGAAATGGATTTCAAGAAGCAGCTTTCTAGGCAAATTGAAAACATAAATATTTATTAAAGTCAGCATACTGTATAATTATAACTGCAATAATATGAAATTCTAATTCACAATTTTCATGATTTGTTAATACATTTGTTAATAATTTTGATCCAAATATGTGAAAGGCATTCAAATAATTGGAAAATAGACCACTTTTCATTGGGGGGAGTATTTTGTCAAATGGAAAGGGTTTATGGGAATACCTTAATTACATTTTCAATTGAATGTGTTGAAATAACTTAAAATAGAGTATTTTGCTGTAGCTTGTTTTTATTTGGAATACTAAGTTTCTGCAAATGTTATTGGTGAAGTTCATGGACACTGATTTTTTTTTTTTTTTTGAGAAAAATGGTTTCAGATTTTCCCTTTGATAGGGGTTTAATAGCAGTAAGCACTGAAATTTATAGTAGAACTTTCCAGCCAGTTCTAACAAATACAGTTACTCTTGTTACAGCTGAATAGGAAAAAGAATAATCTTCGTATTTCTAAAACAAATGTATTTGGCCTGTTTGCTCTAAACTGTGTTTTTGTTTTGTACTCTTAGATATTGTCCCCACTAGGACGAATCAGTGAAGCATTATCTGATCTCACCAAAGCTATTCAGCTACAACCATCAGCACGGCTCTACAGGCACAGAGGTACCCTTTACTTCATATCTGAGGTTAGTGGTTTTTGGGGATCCTGTTTGGTTTTTGGTCGTGTGGATGTTGCTGATTACTTCGTTGTTCTTTATGCCAGTTGCTACTTTTTCTCAGTAGCTTCATTCCTATTTAAATTAAAAACCAAAATAGTAACAAAAGCCCTGATTTTCATGTGGTTGACTTTGACAGTTCAGAGTTATTCTTCAAGTATTCCATTTGCATATCTATTTAATGCAGAGAATCAGAGGGCAAGTACCTTGCATGCACATCTTGGATTGTTTGTGTGTCTGAGGAGTAAGATATGAATAAGGAATTTGACTTTTTATAACCTACAGCTGCATTTAAGTAGTATTGTTAAATGCCAGTCTAAAAAGGAAAACAGTTAGGGCCAACACAGTAGCTGCCCTGTGTACTTTAAAAAACACACACCACACAAGAAACAAACAAAAAACCCTACAAAAATGCTAACATCCTATTTTGTTACATAATCTATGTGTGTTGTTCTTATGCTTTAATGTAAAACAAGTAACTTTATCCTCAAAGATAATGTGAATGCTAAATAGCTGATTTCCCACTTTATTCTTGTTTTCACTCTGTTTCCAGCTATTTTTCTGCTTACTTTCCTACGTTTTATATAGAATTTGCTGTAAAACGTGGAAGTGTATTGTGCATGCCCTATTCTTTGATATTCTGACTGTCAATTAACAATCATTGCTGCTTAGCCCTGAAACTGACTTCATATATTAAAAAAAAATCAGTAGTTTACTTTTATGAAGATAAATGTATGTGTTCCTTTTTATGTGTATGGTGTCTTCTCTGTCATCTAAATTAATCTACTTAATCACAGGATTATGCAACAGCCCATGAGGATTTTCAGCACTCATTGGAACTGAACAAAAATCAGCCTATAGCTATGCTTTATAAAGGCTTAACCTTTTTTCACAGAGGACTTTTGAAGGTAAGGCTATGTTAAATAAAAGTTCATGTAGAACAATACTCTCTCTTTGAAGTTACTTCTATAAAATAGTAGAAATATAGTAGATGTTGATATACATATTTTCTCTCGCATAAGAAAGACTTTTTGCTTGCATTCCCTTGCCTTAAAATGAAAAGGTGCCATTGCTGACTGTAGTACTTCATGGTATGACATGTAAATACTGCTGGTCTCGCTGGATCTTGGTAAATGAGTGATAACTGATGTGTTTACGGAGTGCTTTGAAAGATATTTGTACTTGACACCTCTGCTAGTATCTGTTATATTAAAAATTTCCTTCCATGAAATGGAGACTACCTAGATTTTGTGAAAGGGAAAGGGATGAAGAGGAAAATAACTTTATATTCTTCCTTGAATGCACTAGAAGGTAATCAAGGAAACGACTGGTAGAGAGTCCTGCATCTGCAGGGAACACAGTTGTTCCCTCAGATTCTAAAATCAGCGGGGAAGTAAGTTCTTTCCATGCTTTTTTTTTTTAATGTTTCAGCATTTTCTGACTCAGAATTTCTCTGTGACTTAGGTATGGTAATATTGCACCCATTTCTTTGCTTGTATTTAGAGATACTGCTGCAGTTTTTCTGAGGGGACAATAATTAGACAAGTTGTCTAAAATCCTCAGTTTGAAAAGTGAGGATGCAACTATGTGATTCTTAAATTCCAGCAGAGTGGAACCTTTTTTTTTTTTCAACCTCTGCTAACAGCTTTGGTATTCATTAAGAGTTGTTTGAAGAAATTCTGACAGAACCTGGGGACAACCCAGGCCTCCTGAGTTTCAGCCCAGTATCTTTCATAGGCAATTATGACTTTTTTTTTTTCTTTTTAGCAAACGTGCTACTTCTCCATTCTCTTAGTACCCAAGCTGGTATTTTTTTTCACACTCTCAGTGTATGCTGTGAGAACTTCAGGCTGTCATTGACCTTACTGTCTTTATGATATTGCAGTCAAATGAGTTACTTGCAAATAACGGTCTGATTGAATTTCTTGTTTTTGGTGTAGGCAGCAGAGAGCCCAGAAAGTGATGGTGGAAATATAACTGACAAGGATAAAAAATGTCTCAATTTGCGTAATAGAAGCAATAATCTTTTCTTTCTGATACACAGATTAACACATTTCTGCATCACCACCTCCTTCCCCCAAATTTCTTTTCTCAGAGGAAGGTTCTTTCCTCTCTAATGTTCAAGTTGTGAGAGATTGTGACTGAGTGGCTTTTCGTCCCCAGGTACACCTTAGCTTCCAGTAAGGTTCAGACTGCCTCTTGGAGGAAGGCTATACACATAATCTGTTAGGTTTTACTAGGCTTCTTGAAAACTGAGATTTGGGGTGAGGGTGGGAGAGTGTTCATTTTTGAATGAAAAGGGATTGTTGCTTTTGGGAATAATTTTTTTTGATTTAATCTAGAGGGCGTGAGCCTATCAGTAGTGGTAGATGATTATCTTCTGTTTTTGTTCAGTAGATATTTTTGTGCGCGTTGTAGTGCTCAGAATATATTTGATAGTTTTTCTGAACAAGAGTCTCTCAATTGACTGAAGATACTAATGATTCTTCCCTTAAGTGTTTGATTTCTTGCACTATAGACTTCAAGATGCTTTTCAGACATTCCTTTATAGTATAAAGTAGTTGATTATTCTGTCCTAAGTCTCAATACTGCTTTTGCTAATTTATGTAGCCAGTCCAGTTTAAAAAACTGAATTATTAATAAAATCAGTTGAAGAAAACTTGTATGAATGTATACATATAATTATTTTTGGCTATCTTATTTTTATTACATTGTATGCCTCACAGCAGCATTACCTGCTATTGTGTGAAAATGTTCACAACTCTGTAATCTTTCAAGAGAGTGTTTGCTAACTGTGCAACTAACACAGAACGCAATAAAACAATGAAAGACAGAGTACTGATTTGAAGGAGTCTTTTGGACTGCAAAAATTAAGAGTTGTATTATGAATGAAGAAGGAAGACTGTAAAGAGAGATCACTTTGCTTTAGGGACCAGACTGAGCAAACTCTGAAGGAATTTAATCTCTGAATTCTGTTAAAATGCTAAGAGAATCACTCGTTCCCATAGCATATTAGACAAAGGAATTCCACCTAAATCTGTCATTACTGTAAAGAATGTTGCAATATTTAATTTGTTATATGATATTACTCTATAGATTTTGTAATTCATGCCTTGTTTGTTCCTTCCAAAAGTTTTGATGAATAATGGTAAATCTGTGGCTAGTGACTACTGAGGGTGCTAAAATTAAACGAGTGCAGTAAGGGACAAATTTTTCTGTTGGTGTCTTTCTGTAGGAAGCCATTGACTCATTCAAAGAAGCTCTGAAGCAGAAAGCAGACTTCATAGATGCATATAAAAGTCTGGGACAAGCCTACAGGTAATGGCATTTAGAAACAGTTTTAAAATCTGCTTTACATCTGATTGTGTTCTTTGAAATGCACTCTTTAAGTTTTAAATGCTTGTTACAAAACTGCAGGATCGTACGTGTATCACAGGTAGCTCCTACAGGCAGTATGGCTATGTCAGGATATGTTCAATATCAACAATTTCTGGGTTTGCTAGAAAAACTCATTGCATAGTGCGTATCATTTTATAGAACTGCTAGATCCTGTATCAGTTAATCTCTTGCCGAAGAGATTTACAGTTCTGGGAATGTAGCTAATTTCCCGTTTAGGTTATTTTTAATATATAGTTTCTTACCTATTAATCTAATAATTAAAAAAGTAATCTCTATTTAGTAACGTAACTAGTCACTTTTTTCTTTTTTAATTTTACATTAAAGATATTTTATAGTTGAATAAAGTGTATTACTTTAAAGGTGGTCTGCAGATCATTACCAAGAAGAGAACTACATACAGCTTGTATGTAACAAGTCAAGAACATAAAATAGTCAGCAACTGATTATCTCTGCCCGTTGTAGTTCCTTTCCCATCCTGCTGTGTTGTGTCAGCTTTTTATTTCCTGTTTTACATTTTTATTTATGGAATGCAGTGATTTACAGCAGAGATCCTCCTGCAACATAAATGGCTTTTGTGTAGCAAGGGTTAAGTTGGGCAGTTGACGTCTTACGTTTCCAATATATACTTTAACTTTTGTATTTGGATGTGGGACTGCCTCTCTAGTTGATGTGCCCAAGCAACTTTAATCTGAAGAAGTTTTATTTTGAAGGAGAGAAAAAAGCAAGCCTTAAAATGTGTCATTTTGCACTGCATTGTTTTAGAAAGCAAAAGTCACCTAACTAGAGTATTCCTAATCAGCTGAAATTTGTTGCTTTTATTCCCTCTCACTTTCCCCTGCCTCCAAAAGTTCTCTGATCCTCAGGAAATAATAGGGGAAGGAATGTAAAGAAATCTACCTCTACCTCTCAATTACTGTTGACTCTTCTAAATGCTCACCAGTTAGAGAAGGCCAGAAGCTGAATAGAATATTGTTGAATAAAAGGAGACACCTTAACTAGTGACCAGCTATGAAAAGTTTGAATTATTTTCCCATGACCACTCAGGTCTTAAAACGGGCAGAAATAATAATCTAATTTCTCTAGGGTACTGTTAACTTCAGCTGTCAAATTCTTTCTTTCTAAAATTTTGTATTTTAAGTTCACACTTGCTTTCTTCTGCATCAAATAAGTTTCAAATACAATCCTTAAAAATACCTTTTAAAGAATTCCTTTTATAATGGAAGTAGACAATTCTGAGCCTGGTTTGTCCTTCTGTACAACATGAGCTATGGCATTTTACTGATTAATTCCTGCTTCAAATCTAGTGACTTCAGTGTTTGTGCATTTATTTGAAACTAAAGAGCTGTGGTTAATCACTGTTTCACCCAAAAATTCCTTTTGGCAAATGTATTTAAAATTAGTAAATTTTGTTTATTTTTTTCTGGTGCTGCTTTTGTTTGTATCAATTTAATCTAATATAATTTGATGTGGGAAGAATTTAATGATCTTAAACTTTAAAAGTCAGTGTACTGGATAAAAAACTGAAGAAAAGTTTTGTGTACTATTTCTGTTTTAATTTTTTTCATTACAGTTCCTCTATGACTGTTTTTACTAATAGCTGTCCTGTACATGGAGTAATTCCTGTCAATACATGTTTTGTTAGTTTCAGCTTTCAGACACCACGTGTGTTCTTCTTATTCAGCATTAAGTAGTTAGTTTATTTTAAAAAACATGTTTATATTTAGAAGTTAAAAAGACTTGTCATAGATTGTGTTTTCCAAGATCGCTTTCTGTGGAAGTTTTGTTTCTTTTAGTTTCTGAAGAAATACCATAGGTATGTGTTTTTATGGTTTATGTCTGCTGAGGATTGTGAAGATTTGTGGTCTTGTGGGGTTGTATTTCGGAGTACACGTTTCTGGGAGTGAAAAACTCAGTGCAGCTGTTCTGTTATTACCGCTGAAGAACAGTTGCAGAATTACTGGTTTTGTTGAAGAAATTTTCCATTAGTACTGTGTTCCTCTTTAATGATATCCCCTTTGGATGTGTTAAAGCAACTTTTAACAAGTAATTTCTTTGTCACTGTTGCCTTCTGTGTTCTTCACTTTCCATTTTATGGAATTGCTTAGAGAACTTGGCAACTTCGATGCTGCTACAGAGAGCTTCCAGAAGGCTTTGCTCCTAAATCAAAATCATGTTCAGACGTTACAGCTCAAAGGAATGATGCTTTATCATCATGGTAGCTTAGATGAAGCACTAAAGAATTTCAAGGTAAGCAGGCCCTAAGTAAATACAAAATTAAAAAGTTTAAACAAGGACTAGTCTTAAACAAGTACAATAAAATGGGCAAATACCAAAGTTTTTCATTCTGAATGTGTATGTGCATTTGAACTAATTTTTTTGGTAAAGTCTGTCGTAAGAAATGTACAAAACCTTACAGTTTTTAATTAAAAATGGAATTTTGCTACAACTAAGATACTTCCTCTAACTGTTTTATGAATTTTTGAAACCAAGCTCTGGTTAAAATGTTTTATCTTTTTTTTTTAAACTGGTAATTGTGTTCTTGCTAGTGTTTTAGTTTGTGTTCAAACCTAAAGATTTTTTCATATCTGACAGAAGTGTAGTCCTCTTTGTAATTTTAAGCTTAAAATAAGCACACAAATTTCCAATATTTATCTAATTCTTCTGAGGTATTTTCTTTGTTTTGAAAAACTCAGAATATGGTACATTGACCTTGTAAAAATGTGTGTGTTTCCGTAGGTAAACAAAATCTCACCCCTCTCCATTGGCTTTAAATAACAGCCTAATTTTGTAGACAGAACAATAAAGGCATATATTAATCATATGTCCGTATCCTTAAAACAAGGAATGAAATAAGATGTGGAAATGATTACATCCCTTTCTGAATGAGTGTGTGCTTATCCCAAGGAGAACAGTTTATGTGCATTATTACATGTTCACCTTCTATAACACAATTTGTAGATACTACTGTAATTGAAAAGATATTTCATATTTTAAGATAGAGATGTTTTTCTAGTGGCATGTAATTGCTAGAAGAATCAGCATTAATTTTGAATGATGAATAGGAATTTTCTGTGTTTAACATATAGCAAATAGTCAATTAACATAATGAACTGTACTTATGCATGAGAAATGGCATGTTTTTATGTTGATTTAGCCAAAAATGACTTGTGACTAGTACTGTCAGGTGTATGTTTTGTCTAATTTCATTCAACTAATGTTGAAACTTCTGTAGTGCTGATATCATTAGAGCAAACGTTCTATTTTCATAACAAAGTGATCAAAAACATATTTTCACTGGCAGTTTTTTTTTTCTTTATTGAAGCTGATGACTAGTACTGTCAGGTGTATGTTTTGTCTAATTTCATTCAACTAATGTTGAAACTTCTGTAGTGCTGATATCATTAGAGCGAACATGTTCTATTTTCATAACAATTAAAGTGATCAAAAGCATGTTTTCACTGGCAGTTTTTTTTTCTTTAATGAAGCTGAAAATATTTTTTTCTTATATTTGCTATCAATTCAAGTACTCAGCGCTGAAAATATTTTTTTCTTATATTTGCTAGCAATTTAAGTACTCAGTATCATTTGAAAGAAAATTGTGATGGAAGTGGATCTTAATAATAAAGTAAATCTTTTCATGCAGGTTTTCTGACCAGACAAGTTTATTTGAAGATACTCATTCTCTCTCTTGATTTTTGCTTTGTTCCTTTAATCTCCTAGAGATGTCTACAGCTGGAACCGTACAATGAAGTATGCCAGTACATGAAAGGCCTCAGCCATGTTGCAATGGGACAATTTTATGAAGGCATAAAAGCTCAGACTAAAGTTATGTTAAATGATCCGCTACCAGGTCAGAAGGCCAGCCCAGAATATCTGAAAGTTAAATACCTCCGAGGTAAGTTGGAATTGTTTTTCTTTTTCTTTTTTTTTATTTTCTTAAATCCTTCAAGAACCCTAAAAGTTCAAGCATGCTTGTAGTTGTGGCCATTTTAAAGAAGCCATCATACATTCTCGTGAACACTGTTGAGTATGTCTGGAAAAAAAAGGTGCATTGATTCTTATTTGTTCACACAGTTAAAAACTAGGACCACAAATGAAATATACATTTCTGTATAATGGTAGAGTGTGTTATGATACGTAGTTGAAATAGACTTATTTCTGTCTTGGAAACTAGCTAATAGCAAAATTAAATTACCTTAAGAGTAATGACTTATTGAAGTCATGTTGGATAACTGGCAAACATATGAGCTGATTTTTGGTTTTATGTAATTACATCAGTAGGCTAATTATGCAAATGGTGTTTAATTTTATTTATTTCTTCTTTCCTCCAGAGTATTCTAGATACTTACATGCGCATTTGGATACCCCTCTTACAGAGTATAATATTGATATAGATCTTCCTGGAAATTTCAAAGACCACTGGGCCAAAAATCTTCCTTTTCTTATAGAAAATTATGAAGAACAGCCAGGGTTACAGCCACATATAAAGTGAGTGACTTTTTTTTTTTTTAAAGCCTACTCCAAATGTTTTCTTCAGTTTGACTTTTTAAATTGCTACTCCAAGACATTATAGCAGCATAAATATTTAATACTACATGAAAGTGGAATTCCACTGTGTGTGTAAATCCTTTTCAAA
>NW_010105344.1:70308-75667 GCF_000699245.1 Pterocles gutturalis | reverse complement strand
CCACACAGTGGTGAATGAAGAAGGCAACATTTCAAGGCCTTTAGGGACACCCCTTTCCTGAAAGCCCTGGGCCACAGGTGACCACCATGGTGGCTGGGGGAGCTCATCTGGGGATGCATGGCTGTGCTGGGGTCTGGGAGGTGAGGGTGACGATGCTCTTGTTCTCCACTGTCCCTCATTAGAGGCTGTTGTCTTGCAGTGCTACTGGGGAGCAGGGTTGGCAAGGGAATCAGCCCTGCATTTCAGGGTGTGCTCTGCCGCCTCTTCAAGCTGCTGAGCTTGACGCCATGGGCTCTGCGCAGTGCAGCTCACGAATCGAGAGCTCAGCCCCTTCCCTGGCTGTGCTGCAGGCAGGAAGCGTGAGGGCTCCCGAACCTTTGGGGTGGGGGAAGAAGCGTTGTGAGCTTTTGCAGCTGTTTGCAGAATACAAGTCAATCCACGGTTTTTAGGCTCTCTGTCATGTTCATGCAGCCAGTTGAGCTGTGATTTTCAGCTCCCTCCCTCTTCAGAGGGCGTCAGCTGTGTCTCTTTGGCTTGTGGATGGAGGGTGCTGCCCAGTGGCCTGTGCATAGCTGGGATGTCCAAATGGGGCGTGCATCTGCTCCTAAGCCAATGCCACTCAAGCCTGGCACGGAGATGGCTCCACCACTGGCTTTGGTGACAGCAGGCTGAGCTGCGAGTGGAGCTGGCTGGGGTGCACAGGTATTTGTTGTTCAGCTGGCCTCACGAAAGGCAGGAGCAGAGACCTGGCTGGGGTACCTGTTTCCACCTCCCCATTGCAGTCAGCAGGGGAAAGCAAGCCTGGAACAGCAATACAGCAAGGATGGTGGATGAATTGAGATGAGGTGAGATGGGCAAGGAGGCTGCCAGTGGGAATGGGCTGAGCAAACGGCAGCTGGATCATGATGAAACCCACCAAAGGGCAGTGGCAGCTTGTACATCCTCCTCCCCGTTCCTTGGGAGTGGAGAGAGACCTTGGCTCTGCATTTCTGTGGTTTCTTTGCTCGTTATAGGAAAAACGAAGAGTGAAGACAGGTCAATGAATCATTACTGTTTGGTTTGGCTGCGCCGCCGTGCTGTGTTTAGGAACGGCTGATTCTTTTTCTTCTTGTGAGTTGTTCTCTCTTCCCTTGCTCCTTCGGGTTTTGGGGTTGTTTTGTGTTTTTTTACCCTCGATTATCCTGAATTATTGCAAGATGGTGAAACAGAAGAGCTCCTTCTTTCCTTGGGTTGGCTTCCCTTACAGCAGATGTCAAATAAAAGAGTCCGGCTTTTGGAAGACTCATCCCAGAATGGGGTTGGTGCATATTGGATCTTTCACCCATCCCATGCTGAGACATTGCAGGGAGCCACTGGCATGGCCTTCAGGCTCATGACAGCACTTTCCAGGGAAAAAAAAAACAAAAAGGAACAGAATTCCTCTATCTGTTTCTTAATTATGTACTTTTCTGTGTTCTTGCTGGAACATCTGTTCTGCATTTGTGCAAGACACGTTAGTATCTCTAGATTTGTTCATTCCTTTGCTGCTGGGACACTGGGGTTGAACGGTGAGACTGGCGCTGCCCACCATGCACGTGTACCTGGGCAGCACCTCTCAAGGCGTGGGCATGATGGAGGGCATATCAGCAGGATGACCGCTGCCCTCTCATGCAACACAGGCTGTGCAGGGAGTTGGGGCTGCTCCCTTCCTGTCCCACTGCTACACATCAGGGATGGCCATGACATGTCTTTGGCACACACATGCTCGATCCTCAGTTTATTATCATGTGGCAGGTATATGTGCCTTGGAGCCATGCTGTTTGCAGAACCATCTCCCTTCTGCTGTTAACGCCAAGGCTGGGAGAGGAGGCAGTGCTCCTGTGTTAGCAGTGATGAGGGTCCTGGAGAGACAGGGAACAATTTTCTCATTTGAATCTGTGCTGGGCTACAATTTCTTCTAATTCCTCACCTGTCATGACACAGGAGCTAGGATTGAGAGCTCCCTCTTATACATCGTTGCCTGATTACATGGTGTCAGAAGAGGCTTCCAAAAATTGTTCCACATAGATGGAACAGTCTGGAAGGGGACTTGGCAGAGAGCTGTGCACAGGCACTACAGCCTTTGCAACTCTCCCAGTGGTGAGTGATGCTGAGGAGGCCATGAGATGGACATTCTTCTCCTTTGGGTAGCCTGACACTCCCAGGAGTAAAAAAAACTATTTTAGGTGGAGCTGAATGGGAAAAGGGAAATCTCCCCTGGAAATCTGAGTGTGACTGTCATCCTGATGACATTGTCCATTGCCAAGGCATGTTTCTGTCCCCTCTGTCCCCTTGGGTTGATGGTGATGCTTATGGAGCAGACTGGCATACTGATGGTGGTTAGGCTGGAGAGCTGTTAACCACCCGCAACTCTGCAACAGGATTGTCCTGGGGATTGCAGCAGGTAACTGGAGGGCTAATCAGAGAGCAAAGTGCTTGTGATATAATCAAATCAGGGAGAGGCTGCTGTGAGAATTGGAGGTGACATTGCAAAGGAGAGGGATGTTTGCAAAACGAGGCATGTTTTCCCTGAAGGCAGGCGAGTAAGCAGGCAGAGTTAACAGTGAGCCTGGCTAACAGAACCCAGTGCAAAGGCAGGTGTTGTGGGTGGGTTTCAAGATTTTTCTTCAATTTTTTTTCTACCCTAGTAAATGTTTTCATGGGCTCTTTAGGAAAAGCAGGTTTGTGTTCCTTAGATGTCTTTAATGACAGGGTGTCATGAGGGGCAGCAAGGGGGCATAGAATTGTTGAAAGACCACGCTAACGCCGGCTGTAGGAAGAAAAGGCACAGCAGCATAAGTTGAGAGAAGGATGTCATACACTGTCCTCCTGCCAAACACAATCCTACCCCCTTGTATCCTCCATCGCCAATGCTTTTCTGACAGCAGGGTGAGCAAACTAATGGCACTGACTGGGCTGAAAAAACGTATTTTGGGAGGTGTGGGGTGTGCCAGGTTCATTTCAGCTGGATCAGCCCCATGAACAGACTGTCTGTGCTTTGATGTGACTAGTGGTGCCAAAGCAAGGACACAGGACTGCAGCTGGGCCTGGGCTGCTCCTCAGGGAATAGCTTCAGCACTTGGTTGGCTACCAAAGCCAAATCTGAGACCTCTGGCATCCCTGAATCACCTGATGAGCTTGCCCATGGTCTCAGCTTTCTAGCAGTGAACTGTTACCTGCAGCAGCACAAGCAGTAGAGAGCCTGAACTACCAAACACACATTTCCCACATGAAAGACTTGGACCAAGCATCTGAACTTTTGTGGGCTTGAGTTTCTACCTCTCCATGTCCTGTGCATGGGTTTTCCTGGCTGAGCACAAAGCAGAGGCTGGCTGTGAAGACCTTGGTGTGAGCTGCTAGCTTGGTTCCTCAGAGAGCTCAGGAGCGTTCAGCAGAGGTCTCTGGTCCATGTACTGGCCATGTCCAGCCTCAGGCTGTGCCCAGGACAGCTGCAGGACAGGACCTGATGTGGGGACTCCCAGGAGAAAGATGTGGTCCAGAGACTGGTGAGTGACAGCTGCCAGTGTCTATACAGTGACCTGAAGTGAGGTGGAGCCTTCAGCATCGTTTTGAGGAACAGGTGCCCAACCCCAATCCCAAAGGGCCCTTTTCTTCTTGCCCCTGTGAAGTTTGAGTGCTGCCATACCCGTTTGTCTTCTACGAACCTTTACCGATTATGATCTGGGGATGTGGGGGTTGCCCTAATTGCAGCTAGCCTCTGGCTTGTCTCCTTGCACGTGCTGTAACAGTTCTGCCTGAAGTGCTGCTGACCATCTCATGGGGGTTAGCAGCACTTGTCACACTTTGACACGGGAAGTGCAGGGCTGTGCTTGAGCTGCCTGAAGCTGCCAAGGAGATTTAGCTGGTCTTGAAGCTGGCAGAGAGGGGTGTTTAATGATCCCTGATCCACTCTGGCCACAGAGGCCCCCTTCCATGTTCTCAAGGACCAGAGAGAGTCAGATGATGGATGTGCTAGGAGAGCATGAACAGATAAGACAACAGATCAGGAATAAATTAGCAATGGGTGTTGCCTCACTTGGCTCCCTCTAGTCCAACTCTCCTGCAGTGCAAATATGCTCCCTGTCTGCATCTCTGGATTCACTGTTTAATCTAGTTTCAAATGTCCCAGGCTTTCCTTAGGAGAAACTTCTCCACAGCCTCATAAATCTTCTTGTCAGGAAGTTTTTTTCTTGCTGTGGACTTGAAAATTTCCCTTTCTTAATTTCATGCTGCTTATCCTCCCTCCTCCGTGCTGAGCCATCCCCCCCTATAGTTGCTGGAGCATGACAGGCGCAATGCTCTCAGCAGCATCTCTCTCTCCTGAGGGGTTATTTCTCATTCAGTGTTAGCTCCCTTCCTCCAGCTTGGTCCTACCTGCTCCGAGGCAATGCAGCAAGAGCCCTGTGCTGGTGGTGGCGGAAGAAGCATAGGATGAACCTGATGGGGAGGCAAAGGGGTCAGGAGCCTCTGGTCCCACGATCAGCTCTCCTTAGCCTGCCCTGCACACAACCTCTTCCTAAAATCCTCCTCACTCCTCACCTCTGGCAGTGAGGAATGGTCATTTTCTCCCCTCTTTTCTGGTGTCCAGCCTAAATTTTCTTAGCTGCAGTTTCAGTCCCTCCCTGTTTTGCTTTACCCAGCATGGCCATGGAGGAGAGCTCATTGCCTTGACCTTTCCTTCTACACGGGAAGCCGGCTAGGTACCTATCTACACCAGTGCTTGAGGTGACAAGAATCTCTGGGTCTGAAAGTCCTTTGGGCTCTCCTGGGAAAGGGCTGCAGGCTGCTGCCTTTGCCACCCACGTACTGCAAACAGATGAGCCCAGAGGAGCACCTTGCAGGTTAATCTCAAGACTCTAAATGTGGCCAGGTTGGGTTGCAGATGTTGATGCCAGAGTGTATTTATTCATTTCACAGTTTTGCTTATTTATCAGATCCTGTGATCATTAAATTGTGCATTACCATTTGGCATATGGCAGGTTTTAATTCCTATGGCTAGTTTATGCCCTCTGCAGGTATTAGCCTAAATGCATTTCCTGACAAGTGATGGATGCTCCAAAAAGCTGTGGCAACATATTTATTGATCAGAGCTCTCCATAGCCCCAGCTCACTAATGCAAGCTCTTGCAGCGCCAGGAACTATTGTCTCCTCAGACTGTTTCATTAACTCAGATGTGAGGGTTTGGACTTTCCTTCCACACAGGATGGAGTAAATCTTGAGTGGTGTCAGTTCTGACAACAGCTCCAGCTCACTAAGTAGGGTAGACCTGGCCTATACTTGGCAAGGGGACCTTTGAGGAATATTTAGGGATAGAGAAGCCCTTCAAGGACTTTCCAGAGAA